>NC_057811.1:252084371-252384371 GCF_018294505.1 Triticum aestivum
CCATCGCGGCCAGCTCAAGCTCCGGCCAGATCCGGGCCGGCGCCGCCCGGATCCGGCGCCCCCGTCCTCGCCGGCGACCTCCTCCTCAAGATCCAGCCGCCACCGCTCCATTCTCCGACGAGAGCTCCGGCCCCGCCTCGGTTCGTGTGCGGACCCTAGATCTGAGAAGGTTGACCCCTGAAATTCTCTCAAGTCCCAAAATTCTCACTTTATGATGCCATGTTCATCACATCATATCTCCTTGCATACTGCTCCGTTTCATGCGCATGATATATAGAAATATTCATCACGAGATGCTCTTCATTTTGTTCCATTGTGCCATGCTCGTTTTAGTTCATGTTGATGCCCAAATATCTGATGCAAGAGTGCTATATGTTGTTTACTGCTGTTACTTATCAGAACTTGATGTTTTGTTATTTTTGTTGTATTGGATGTATGCATCTTATGGGCATGAGCTCTACATGTGTTTTGATCTATGCCATGCCATCTTTACAGGGGTGTATGCCATGTATTTTTGTGATCTATGTGGTGACTATCACAAGCATGCAAACTAGGCTTCGTGATGTTTCTGTTTTCAGGGACTTAGGATTTTGCCAAGTCTTTTCCTGTTGTTATTTTGATGCCATGTATCCATGTGGCTACAGTGAGATCCATGCTTCTTTTGAGTATCTTCAGTAAGTATGTTTTGTACATATAGTTTTGCTCTATCCATCCATGCCCCTGTTTGCAATTATGGAGTGCCCTAGCATGTGACAATCTTTCTCTACTTTTGCTATAAAATGTTCCTGTCAGAATGTTAACATGATATTTAATTTTGCCAAGGTTGTTGTAGTTGATCCATACATGCTATGAACTTGTTCTTGCCATGGTTAGCTTCATGAACATGTCTTCTTGCTGTTGGTATACTTGGTTTGTCATGAAATGCTTTGTGAGGAGTGCATCAAGCTCACCAAGATGCCTTCATATTATTGTTTCTGCCATGCTCTGTTTTCTACTAAGTCTGAAACCTGTTAACGAAACTTGCTATGTTTACATGGGTGCCATCATATCTTCTGTGCCTTTTTGGCTCATGGTCAGTAAGGAACTTTTGTTCTATGCATTTAGTAGATTTATGTTATGCCCTGTTTTGCTATGATAAGTTCCTGTAGCATGTTGATTGCTTGCTCTAAACATTGCTACCTGCTGCTGTTTATGCCATGTCCAGTATTTTTCACTGTCTGTGAAGCTGATATCTTTTGCACTTTTGTCATGCTTGTTTGAACCTGTTATTGTGTGATCTAGCCGTAGATCAGTGTTCATCTTTTGTCAAGCATCTCTTGTAGATCACTGCCATATGCTTTTTTGCTATGTTGGGATGTTGTAGCATAGTTACTTGATGTATTCTAAGTGCTATCATGCTGTTAATCGCAGAATCGTGTCATTCTTGTTTTGCTTGCCATTTGCAAACCGTGCATCCGTTTCTGGTGATCTTTATATCGATTTCGACCAAAATCATCTCATCTTTCCAGCGGTACTTGGTTTGCCAAGTTGATGCCTTGTTCATCTTTTCCCCTTCCAGATCACGCATATGCATTGCATATCACATCTCGCATATCATGTCATGTATTGCATCATGTTGCTTGTGCATTTCCCGTGATTGATTGTTGGTCCTTTGTTTGTGTTCTTGCTTTGGGTAGAGCCGGGAGATGAGTACGCTTTCGAGGAACCTGTTGAGAACGCTTACGAGGATCAAGCTTTCGAGAACTCTGAGAACCTTGCAGGCAAGATGACCATACCCTCGAAATCACTTCTATCTTTGCTTTGCTAGTTGTTCGTTCTATTGCTATGATGCGCTACCTACCACTTGCTATATCATGCCTCCCATATTGCCATGTCAAGCCTCTAACCATCCTTTCCTAGCAAACCGTTGTTTGGCTAAGTTACCGCTTTTGCTCAGCCCTTCTTATAGCGTTGCTAGTTGCAGGTAAAGTTGAAGTTGGTTCCATGTTGGAACATGGATATTTTGGCATATCACAATATCTCTTATTTAATTAGTGCATCTATATATTTGGTAAAGGGTGGAAGGCTCGGCCCTATGCCTGGTGTTTTGTTCCACTCTTGCCGCCCTAGTTTCCGTCATACCGGTGTTATGTTCCTTGATTTTGCGTTCCTTACATGGTTGGGTGATTTATGGGACCCCCTTGATAGTTCGCTTTGAATAAAACTCCTCCAGCAAGGCCCAACCTTGGTTTTACATTTGCCTACCTATGCCTTTTTCCATTGGGTTTTCGCGAGCATGAGGGTCATCTTTATTTTAACCCCCCAGGCCAGTGCTCCTCCGAGTGTTGGTCCAAACTAGAGCACCATGCGGGACCGTCCCTTGGCAACTTGGGTTACGTTGGTACCTGTACGCTTAGCTTACCCGGTGTGCCCTGAGAACGAGATATGTGCAGCTCCTATCGAGATTTGTCGGCACATCGGATGGTCTTGCTGGTCTTGTTTTACCATTGTCAAAATGTGTTGTAAACCGGGATTCAGAGGCTGATCGGGTCTTCCCGGGAGAAGGTTTATCCTTCGTTGACCGTGAGAGCTTATAATGGGCTAAGTTGGGACACCCCTGCAAGGTATTATCTTTCGAAAGCCGTGCCCGCGGTTATGAGGCAGATGGGAATTTGTTAATGTCCGGTTGTAGAGAACTTGACACTTGGCTTAATTAAAATACATCAACCGCGTGTGTAGCCGTGATGGTCTCTTTTCGGCGGAGTCCGGGAAGTGAACACGGTTTGAGTTATGCATGAACGTAAGTAGTTTCAGGATCACTTCTTGATCATTTCTAGCTTCGCGACCGTTGCGTTGCTCCTCTTCTCGCTCTTATTTGCGTATGTTATCCACCATATATGCTTAGTGCTTGCTGCAGCTCTACCTCATTACCCCATCCTTCCACAAGCTTAAATAGTCTTGATCTCGCGGGTGTGAGATTGCTGAGTCCTCGTGACTCACAGATTCTACCAACACAGTTGCAGGTGCCGACGAGACCAGTCCAGGCGACGCAACCGAGCTCAAGTGGGAGTTCGACGAGGAACGTGGTCGTTACTATGTTTCGTTTCCTGATGATCAGTAGTGGAGCCCAGTTGGGACGATCGGGGATCTAGCATTTGGGGTTAACTTATTTTCATCTGGATTTGACCGTAGTCAGTCTATGTGTGGATTTTGAATGATGTATGAATTAATTGATGTATTGTGTGAAGTGGTGATTGTAAGCCAACTCTCTTTATCCCATTCTTGTTCATTACATGGGATTGTGTGAAGATGACCCTTCTTGCGACAATACCTACAATGCGGTTATGCCTCTAAGTCGTGCCTTGACACGTGGGAGATATAGCCGCATCATGGGTGTTACAACTTTCCACTGTGGTAACCCCTTAGCCTATAAAAGGAGGGCCATGGCAACCTAAGAGAGGATTCAGACCCTTGTACACCCTTACGCGCGTAGCTGCTCTCCCGAGGCAACCTTGCCGGGCTTGAGCGCTGCGTGTACACCACTGTCCTCCCATCAATCCACCAAAGCAGGAGTAGGATTTTACGCTTCCCAGCGGCCCGAACCTGGGTAAAAATCACCAGTGTCACCCCTGTCGTGCTGCCTCATGGTCTCCGTTCTTTGTGCAACATGCCCTTCCCCCTTGCTGAACCACAAGGGGTTGATGGCCCCATAGGTGTCGGTGTACAAAAGAAGGGGTGCACCTTTGTACCCCTCTACCTGTGCACGGGCAGTCGGAGCCGCACCAAGCAGAACAGGGGAGGTGAACCAAGGCAAAACCGAAGCCCAAGACAGCCAGAGCAACGCCAAGACCAAGAACGCAAAGAAGCAGAGGGGCGGAGCAGTTTCCCCCAGCAAGACCCTTGCTGGGGACGGCCTCAGCAGCCCCAGCAAGACCCTTGCCGGGGTAGCGCGCCCAAACACCAACAGAGCGAGCCACCCTCGAGCCCACGGTCTCCAACACTATCGACCACGTTGGGCCAGGGCTCGGGAGGCACCTCTGTGGTGGCATGCAGATCTTTGTGAAGACATATTCAAGATCAGATGAGGATTAGAAGACAGCGATCCTCGGCAAGATCCTTGCCGAGGGGAACCACAAGACCCCCGGCAAGATCCTTGCCGGGGACAACAGCGCGCCACGGCAAGGCCCTTGCCGGCCACCCGGCCAGGCCCTCACCAAGGGCGCCAGCAAGGCGACCTCCAGACCCGCACCAGCCAAGTCTCCACCGCCGTTCGCATGCAGCTGCCAGCCCAACCAGCTGGGCGGGCACCTGCGTGGCAACATGCAGCTTCCAGGCCAACTCAGCAGGCGCCTGCGTGGCGGCATGCAGATCTTCGTGAAGACCCTACCACCGCACCACCTCAGCTGCCTGCCTGCCTACATGGCGCCGCATGCGTCGCTGGCCAGGGCGCGTGTCGAAGCGAGGAGGAGCGGCGACGGGCGGGACGGGCCTCGCTCCCGTCCTCGATAAAGCTAGGGGACACCTCAGCGGCACATTAAATGCGTCTTGTCCTGTAATACGAGCGATAAGCTCGTAGCACTGTAGGTCTTTCCACCTCCTGTGTGCCACTGTGGCAGCCCCTTTCGACTATAAAGGGAGGCCCATGGCGTACTGGAGAAGGATTCGGCTCTTTCGGACCACGCACCCACCATAGCTGGTTCGAGAGCTCAAGAACTCTCTGAAATACATCCACCAAAGCAGGACTAGGGTTTTACGCATCCTCGCCGCCCAAACCTGGGTAAACGATCCTTGTGCTGATTACTAATCCTGCTCTTCTCGCAACCCTGCGCCCCGGCAACCATAGTAGGGATTCTTGTGATCCCATAGGTGTCGTTCCACACCGACATCTTTGGCGCGCCAGGTAGGGGGCGCAATTGTGGGAATCTGGTCTAGTAGTTGCCCTAGCAGTTCTTCATCACCATGACTCCCAAGAAGGAGACGGCCAGGAGAAAAGGGCGCCGCCCGCAAGCGCGAAGAACGCCAGCGCGGCAACAGAAAAGCAAAGTCATTCAGAGCCTTGAGTTATTTCCTTTTTTATATAAGGTTATCGTCCTCGGAGATCTTGCCTATGTATGAAAAACCTGCACGCAAAGGGGCCCTCCCGCAATTGGCAACGCCCTTGTTCTGTTTTGAGTCCGCTCAACAGCTCAAGCGGCCGCGTCGAGAGTGGCAGGGTAGCCTTCCGCAGTTGGCAACGCTCTCGATTCTGGCTCGAGTCAAGCTCGACAGTTCGGGCGGCCACGCTAAGGGCGGTAAGGTGGTTCGCCCGGCAGCAAGCACACCCGGCAGGCCAATGGGGATCCGTCCCCAAGACGCCGCCCTGGGTTTACGCATCGGCAAACCTACCCAGTTAACGTAGGGTGGACATACAAAGGAAAATCGAACTGGAAAATAACATGCATAATATTAAAAGTGCTGCAGAGTCATATTACATCAAATTGTTGTTGCGGTTCTAACTAAAGATAGCAATTGTCTTGGTTGTGAACCTGCAGCGGCGATAAGAAACGGGGTGCCTAATCCCGGCGCTCGCCCTCCACCCTCCGAATTCCGCCGACACGGCTGATGATGGGCTTGATGCGCTCCCTGAGTGGTGCGAGGTCAGTATCCTCCGGCAAGCTCTCCAGCGCGGCGTCGAAGTCGAGGTCGGGGTACCAGTATGCCACCTTGGTGAGAACCTTGGTCATGGCGCCCTGGCAAAGCCTCCGGGCCTCGTCGGCCAGCGAGGCCGCCCGGTTGGCGTGAAGCTGCTCTAGGGCCCCGAGAACACACTTGTTGAGGATATAGACCTCAGAGTCACCCGCCAGGAGGGGCCGGGTTACTCGTATGATCGTTGCCAGAAGCCCGGAGCCAAGCTTGAAGACGATGGGCCAGAGATGGGCTAAGACCCGGATATGGCTTAAAGCCCGTAGTTACAATCATTATTATGGAAGAACTTGTAGTGTAAGGCAAGTATAGTTGAGAGTCCGAGCCAGACACTCTTATGAGCCGGCCGGGACTCTAAGGGCTGCTGGGCGTCAGCCTCCCTATATAAAGGGACGACCCGGCAGCGGTTTAGGGACGACAACAATCTCATTGAGAGCCGGGCATAGCTGTTTAGCTCCCTGGTGATCGTAACCCTAATCAATACCACCTCAAACTGGACGTAGGCTTTTACCTTCACCATAAGGGGCCGAACCAGTATAACCCTCGTGTCCCTTGTCCCACATTAACCCCTTCAAGCTTCCTAGTTGCGATGGCTCCACGACTAAGTCCTAGCTCGAGGACATCTGCCGTGACAATTCCACGACAGTTGGCGCCCACCGTGGGGCCAGCGCACGCTGGATTTGAGTTCTTGAAGGGCAGCTTCGAAGGGCTCAAGGGATACGCTGTGGGCCGGATGACCAAGATTCGTCGCGGCAAGCTCTACATCGACGATGCAAACTGGGGCCCCGACGCCGGCTCAATTGAGTACGGGTATCGTGTCCCCTTCGGCGGAATTCATGTTTTCATTGGCAAGATTGGTGAGCCGGGCCCTGAGCCGGATCTCTGCGCCGATCTCATCGAGACGGCTCAGCGTGCACGACCCGCCCGGGCCCGGCCTGCCTTAAGGCGCGCGTTTGTGGGATGTATCCATGGAGGGCCCTCTGATCTATCTGGGTCTGGTGATGAGGCGGCCGCCGGCTCTGACGGCGAGTCGGCCACCGATGAGTCAAACTCGTTGTATCAACTTCAAGATGGCAGGCTCATGGGTTGTTCCGATGGTGACAGTATTCCGGACCCATTTGAGCCGCCAAGTCAGGTTGGAGTCTTTATGGCTGGCGCGCAGCCTGTTCAGAACCCCGCTGCTGGAGCAGGAAACCCGGTGCCTTCTCCGGCTCAGGTGCTGATGGATCTCACGGACAAGATGACGGCCCTGTTAACCGCCACGGTTGACCCGGCGGATCAAGCTCAGCATGATGCGGAGGTGGCACAGTTAAAATTGGATCTAGTGAAAGCTAAGGAGGAGCTTGCAGCGGAAGGGATCAGGATGGCTGCCGAGAGGGCGGCTCTCGATGCCCAAACTCAGCTGATCCAGGCGCAGTCCTTCCAACTCACGATGGATCAGAACGCGTCCAATGAGGTCATGAGAAGGAGGCATCAAAAGACCCAATCTCGACTCCCTCCGGTTTACGATCCACGCAACCTCTTCAACACGCCAGGTGCAGGGTCTAGTAACCCGCCAGAGGTCATAGTGCCCGGGTCTGGAACCCCTATTCAGCCACGGGTGATGGGGCCTCCCCAGGTGCCCCCTACCCCGCCTCAGTACGTGCCAATACCCCCGGGTCATTATAATAACCCGCTGGAGAACATGGTCGCTGCGGCAGCACGGCTGGCGGCTCTCCCAGTTGACGGCGACTCTCCGATGGCTATTGAAACCCGTCGGGTCAGGGAACTCCTTCAGACAGCACTGGCGCAGCAAGAGGCGTACTCCTACAGCCGCGACAGGATCCACTCGACCCCTCGTCCAGGCCAGAGCCCGAGTTATAGCAGACACATGGTCTCAGCGACCGGCTCAAGTAACGTCCGATGCCATGACCCGCCTCCTGGCCATGGCCCGGCTCATAATGGAGCCTTTTATGCAGCAGAGCAGGACAAAGCACGGCAAGAGGCGGAGCAAGTGCCTCAATTGACGGCTTACCAGACCCCCCCCCCCCGGCTTATCCGACGACTTCCGTTGATGTGGGTATCCCTACCAGGACCGGGGGTGTCCCTTGTTTGGTGCCAGCTATCCGTAATGAACGTCTACCTAAGGACTTCAAGGGCCCTAGGAAGGTGCCTAACTACACAGCTGACTTACAGCCTGCAGCCTGGATCGAGAGTTATGAGATGGCTATGGAGCTGCTGGAGGTCAGTGAGGCGGCCATGGCCAAGTATTTCACCATGATGTTAGATGGAACTGCCCGCACTTGGTTGAAAGGGCTACCACCGAATTCCATTGGGTCTTGGGCTGAGCTGAAAGCCCGGTTTATCCAAAACTTCAAAGATACCTGTAGGCACTCTATGTCAATTGTGGATTTGACTAACTGTAAACAGCAGGAGGGTGAATCCACGACACATTGGGTTCGCCGGGTTAAGGAAATCATACATTCATCAGACAAAATGGATGCCGGCTCAGCAGTTTTAATGCTGGAGCAGAATTGTCGCTTTGTGCCCCTGAAGATGAAACTCGGGCGGCTTAAGCGCGACTGCACTGATATGGGTACGCTAATTGCAGCTCTTGTCAAGTACGCCGATTCTGATGGTACCAAGGACCCCCCTTCAGATGATGAAAGAACAGGGAAGGGAAAGAAGAACGGCAACGGCAAGGGTCCTCAGTTTAACACGGGGAACCAAGGAGGAGGCAAGCGCAAGGCAGATGGTAGCCTAGAGTTTGTGGCCAACGCCAGCGCGCAAGGCAATAACCAGCGACGCAAGGGGAGGCCCCCTCCCCGAGGCGGCGGGTCAGGACCCTCTCTGGAGCAGCTGTTGAATGAGCCTTGTCTGAGGCACGGCTCTAGAGAGAAGCCAGCGACTCATCTATGGAAGGATTGTGCAATCATGAAGGCCTTTAAAAACTACAATGGCCCGGGCGGCGGCTCAGGCGCCGGCGGCTTTCATGGCCCGGGGGGCGGCTCAAATTCTGGTCCTCAGAGTGGTCAAGGGGGCTTTAATCAACAGTCTGGCCAGGGTCATCAACAGCAGGAGGGGGGTTATCAGACCAATCCAAAGCAGCTTAGCGGTGGACAGTATCATGTGTTTACCACTAGTTTGTGCAAGCGAGATCAGAAGCTCCACAAGAGGGCTGTGAATACGGTTGAGCCGGCGGTCCCACGCTACTTGCGGTGGTCTGAGCAGCCTATAGTGTGGAGTAGGGAAGATCACCCTCCCCGGGTGGATAACCCGGGCCACTTGGCCTTAGTGGTGGCTCCTCAAGTGGGAGGATATAAATTCACAAAGGTGCTCATGGATGGAGGCAGCAGCATCAACATCCTCTATTATGAGACCTTTCGCCGTATGGGGTTGGTTGATAAGAACCTCAGCCAGTCAAACACCATCTTCCATGGTGTAGTACCTGGTAAGTCGGCTTATCCAGTTGGCAAGATCGAATTGGAAGTGGCCTTTGGTGATGAGAACAACTACAGGGTGGAGAAATTGACCTTTGAGGTGGTCAAGATAAGAAGTCCATACCATGCTATATTTGGACGGCCGGCTTACGCCAAGTTCATGGCACGGCCGTGTTATGTGTACTTACAGCTCAAAATGCCGGGTCACAATGGGACTATTACGGTTCACGGCAGCCGGAAAGTGGCTCTGGAATGTGAGGAAGGCGACGCGGCTTATGCAGAATCTGTGTGTGCTACAGAGGAGTTGAAGTTTTACAAAGACAATGTTGACCCAACAGATATGACCTCTCTGAAAAAGCCAACCACAGAACAAGAGCCGGCAATGAAATTTAAGTCAGCTGATGAGACTAAACTTGTTGATTTTGTTCCAGGTGACTCATCTCAGTAGTTTAGCATCAGTGCAAATCTGGATCCAAAATAGGAAAGCGCGCTCATCGAGTTCATCCGTGAGAATAGGGACATCTTCGCGTGGAAACCTTCTGACATGCCTGGTGTACCTAGAGAACTCGCTGAGCATACTCTCAATGTTGATCCGAAATTTAAGCCGGTCAGACAGTTCCTTCGGCGGTTTAATGAGGAAAGGCGGAAGGCTATTGGTGAGGAAGTAGCCCGGCTCTTGGCGGCCGGGTTTATCGTTGAAGTTTTTCACCCAGAGTGGTTGGCTAACCCGGTGCTCGTACTCAAGAAGAACGGCACCTGGCGGATGTGTGTGGACTACACGGACTTGAACAAGGCGTGTCCGGCTGATCCTTTTGCCCTCCCCCGTATTGATCAAATCATTGATGCTACGGCAGGTTGTGCACGTTTAAGTTTCTTGGATGCTTATTCTGGTTATCATCAGATCAAGATGGCAGTTAAGGACCAGGAGAAGACGGCGTTCATCACTCCCTTTGGAGCCTTCTGCTATGTGTCTATGCCCTTTGGACTCAAGTGTGCACAGGCGACTTACCAGCATTGTGTGCAGAACTGTCTTCATAAACAGATTGGACGCAATGTTCACGCTTACGTGGACGATATTGTGGTTAAATCCATCAAAGAGGAAACCCTGATAGATGATTTAAGGGAAACCTTTGATAATCTCCGGGTCTATAAGATGATGCTTAACCCGGCCAAGTGTGTCTTCGGTGTTCCTGCAGGCAAACTCTTGGGCTTCTTGGTTTCTGACAGGGGCATTGAGGCTAACCCGGAGAAGATCAAGGCCATCACCTCCCTGGCTAAGCCGGCGTGTATAAATGACGTTCAGCGCTTGGCGGGTCGCATTGCTGCTTTAAGCCGCTTTATAAGCCGTTTGGGTGAGAAGGCCATGCCCTTATATCAGTTGATGAAGAAAACTGATAACTTTGTCTGGAATGATGCAGCTAATACCGACTTTGAGGATTTGAAGAAGCAGCTGGCAGAGCCCCCAGTCCTTGCTGCTCCGATTGATAAGGAGCCCTTACTACTGTATGTGGCAGCTAACGCACGAGCCGTCAGTGTGGCTATTGTGGTGGACCGCAAGGAGGAGGGTAAGGAGCATCCGGTTCAGCGGCCGGTTTATTATGTCAGCGAAGTACTCATTGAGTCTAAGCAGCGGTACCCGCATTAGCCCCCACTGTGGCAGAAGCTGGTATATGGTGTGTTCATGGCAAGCCGGAAGCTTAAGCATTATTTTCAGGGTCATCCCATCACTGTGGTCAGTTCTGCCCCTCTTGGTGATATCATTCAAAACAGAGAGGCCACAGGGAGAATTGCTAAGTGGGCTATAGAACTTGGACCTCATGGTCTCAAATATGTGCCACGCACTGCTGTTAAGTCTCAGGCCTTGGTGGATTTCATCAATGATTGGACAGAGTCACAAGTACCCGAGCAAAAGCCGGATAACACGTATTGGACTATTCACTTCGATGGGTCCAGGCAGTTGGAGGGCTCGGGGGCTGGCGTTGTATTGGCTTCCCCTAAAGGTGACAAGTTCCATTATGTGCTACAGTTGATGTTTCCTTGCACTAACAATGCGGCTGAGTACGAGGCCTTGCTCCACGGTCTTCGGATGGCTAAGGAGATGAGCTTGAGCCGGGTAAGGTGCTTTGGTGACTCAGACTTGGTGGCTCAACAAGTATCAGGCAAGTGGGATTCTAAGGATCCTCTCATGGCGGCTTATCGCCGCGAGGTTGATGCCATTGCTGGGCACTTTCAGGGCTACCAAGTGGAGCACATTGATCGCAGGAAGAACGAGGCGGCTGATGCTATAAGCCGGCTAGGCTCTCAGCGAAAGCCGGTGCCGCCTAACACTTTCCTGGACGTCCTGTACAACCCTTCGGTTAAGTTGCCTACAGAGGAAGACTTGGATGTCCCTGACCCGGAGGCACGACTGGTGGCGGCTCTTCATGTCATACCAGACTGGACAATGCCGTATCTGGCTTACATAACCCGGGGAGAGTTGCCTGAGGATGAAACTTTGGCCAGGCAAATAACCCGGCGGGCTAAGTCAATGATCGTTATCGATGGCGAGTTGCATCATCGCAGTGTTACAGGGGCATTTCAGCGTTGTGTCTCCCTGAGGAAGGTCAAGAGATCTTGCGTGAGATCCATGAAGGGGATTGTGGCCATCATGCCGGCTCAAAATCCCTTGTGGCCAAGGCTTTCCGTCATGGTTTTTATTGGTTGACGGCTCATGCTGATGCAAAGGACTTGGTCAGTAAATGTGATGGTTGCCAAAGGTTCTCACGACGGGCTCACGTGCCGGCTCAGGAGTTGAGGATGATCCCAATCACTTGGCCCTTTGCGGTCTGGGGGCTTGATATGGTTGGGCCTTTTAAAAGGTCCAAGGATAAGAAGACCCACCTCTTGGTGGCAGTGGACAAATTCACAAAGTGGGTGGAAGCTGAGCCAGTTAGCAAGTGCGATGCAGCCACGGCGGTTCAATTTATGAAAAAGGTGATTTTCCGCTTTGGCTTTCCGCACAGCATTATAACTGACAATGGCACCAATCTTTCCAAAGGCGCCATGGAAGAGTTTTGTCAAAGAGAGCATATCCGACTTGATGTTTCCTCAGTGGCTCATCCTCAATCCAATGGTCAAGCTGAGAGAGCTAATCAGGAGATTCTGAAAGGCATCAAGCCCCGGCTTTTGGTCCCTTTGCAACGGACGCTGGGTTGTTGGGTGGAGGAGTTGCCCTCCGTGTTATGGAGTATCAACACTACTCCTAACAGGTCTACAGGCTTCACGCCTTTCTTCATGGTTTATGGAGCAGAAGCAGTCCTCCCCAGTGACATCCGTCACGACTCACCTCGCGTGGCGGCTTATGTTGAGACGGATAATGAACAGGCGTGCCAGGATGCTCTTGACTTGTTGGACGAACAGCGTGATGTGGCAGCAGCCCGTTCAGCGATTTACCAACAAGACCTGCGCCGTTATCATAGCCGCCGGGTCAAATCCCGGGTCTTCCAGGAAGGCGACCTTGTGCTCCGACTCATCCAGGATCAAACAGATGCACACAAGTTATCCCCACCTTGGGAAGGGCCCTTTGTGGTCAGCAAGAACTTGCACAACGGGTCATATTACCTCATTGACATTCGTGAGCACAAAGATTCACGTAAGTCGGAGGAAGAGACCCGTCGGCCGTGGAACATAGCTCAGCTGCGGCCTTACTACACTTGAGCCACCGGCTCTCGTGGTTTACATATTTCTCTCAGCCATGTATATATTATGATAAGCAATAAAGCAGGACCTCTGTCCTTTTTTCCTCCAAATATAAACGTGTTGTTCTTATTGCAAGATTACATGATGACTTAAAGGAGGATCCGGTTTATGATCGTATTCGAATCTAGCCTTAAGCAGTAAAGTCACTTGGGGGCTTCCTGTTCAAACATGGGTCGTATTCGAACCAAAGAGAACATAGCTGTCGATACCCATTTGATTGGCAAAGTGCCGAGCTCATTGGGAGGTTATCTTTGGTCATATTTGAATCATAGTTTAACCCCTCTGAGAACCGACGTGGATCGTATTCGAATCAGCGTCGCTAAACAATTCTAAAAATCACTTGGGGGCTTCCTGTTCAAACATGGGTCGTATTCGAACCAAAGAGAACATAGCTGTCGGTACCCTCTTGATTGGCATCGCCAAACCCACTGGGGGCTATATGATCGTATCCGAATCTTGGCTTAACCCCTTTGGGCCGGGTCTCTGGTCGTATTCGAACCGGAAGCCCCTAAAGTTCCTCTGCTTTATCACTTTACTCTGATTATGTCAAGGTGTGTACGGCCGGGTCTCACTTTACCGGCTTAACTTTGGTTTACAGTGTTCATTGAACGCCATGGGTGTTATTACGACGGGTAAATCGGAGTTAAGATACCAACCTTGTTACCCGCGTTATCTAACCCGGAAGTATGCTTACAGGCCGCTAAGTGTATTATCACGGCTGTGTTAAGGATATAATTGAGGACCAGTCTATTTTGATTCATATTCCGGGTTATCTATCCAAAACACCTGATTCTCAGGGCGGTAAGCTGCCTTGAGACTTGTGATTTTCCTTTCTATGCAGGTTATTTAAAGGCACCTCTTTGAGGTTGAGAAAAACAAAGGGATGGTTATAACCTGGAGAAATATCAAAGAGACAACTTCAAAGGACTTTCGCGTTCAATACGTGCACGATGGCACGGCAGAAATAAACTGTTGCACCTATTCTATTACAAAAACTCATCAAGTCTAAGACGGGTGGAACATTGTTTGGTAACCCGCCAGCCGAGTTACGACGCCCGCTGAGTTGAAGTCTCCGGCTCGTTCCTGTCTTCTCCTCCGGCTGATCCCAACACCTGGAAGGTTGATGACTTCCAGTCGATGCCGCTGAGAGCTTCGAATTGGGCCTCCTCGTCAATTAACCCGGCCGAGTCAATCTCCGGGGCGAAGGTGTGCTGACGAGCCGGAGGGATCAGGTTGAGGGCTTCATAGCGAGGGGTTGGAATCCTCTGATTCTCCGCATCATAACCCGGCTGGTACTTGGTCAGATCCGTGTCATTCCTGATAAGGGTGGCCACCGGGCGTACAGCCTTCACGCGCGCTGCGAAGTCCTTCTGGTCGAAAGCTGAGCCGTCTTCCTTCAGGCTTGGATAACCCAGGGCGATGTCTGCCGGGTCTAGCTCCGGCAGGAATGCCTTGGCCCGGCTCAGCGCGGCGATTGCTCCGGCTCTCGCGGAGGCCCGTCGCAGCTCTTGGATCCGCTGAGGCAGAATGGCAAGCCGGCGCAGGACTTCGGCCAGATGAGTCGGCACCTCGTTGGATAGGGCCACCACAGCTAAGGCGTGCTGTGACCCGGTGTAGAGCTGCTCCACCAGGGTGTACACGGCCTTTAGCTTGGTGACCACGCTCTGGTTGAGGTTGGCACTTCTGGGACCTGTTTAACAGAATCAGATAAGCCGGTGACAAGGATGAATCATGAGATGTAAACATTCTAACATGGATGAAAGCCGGTGAGGCGACTTACCGAAGATGGCGGCCACCATTTCGGAAACCTGGCGCTTTAGGCCGGAGAGCTCGGCGGTCTTCTCAGAGAGAGCCTTCTCCGCCTGTTCCGCCCGGGTCACCAGTGCGGCCTTCTCTTCAGCCCATGCTTTTCTCTCAGCATCAAACTCGGTCTTTAACTTTTCTTGCGTGGCAATGCTGGATACAAACTTGGCGTTTGCCTTCCGGGTCTCCATCTCCTGCATCTTCAGCCGGCTCTTGAGATCCGCAAGGTCCGCCTCTAGCTTCTTGCTCACCGCCTGTATAAATTTCCGGGTTATTAACAGTCATTATATAAGTCCCAAGCGTTTTCCAAGCAAAGACACTTGGCACTTGGGGGCTAATGCGTATTGAACGTATCTATCTATATACTGCCGGCTCAATTAAGTAAGCCGGAACCTAAGTCTACAACATATTCAATCATAAGTCGTCGACCTGGGGGCTAGCATGGCAAAGGTAACTATGCAGTAAGTAAGAAGGATACCTCAGATTTTTGCTGGATCTGGTTTACCATGGCGATCTCGGTGTCCCGGCTCTTGTGTACTTGGCTGATGTAGCCAGAGACGAGCTCTCCAATGCTCAGGTTGTTGTAGTTGGAGAGGTCCAGATTCGCCTGGTGGGGCTGCAGTAACTCCCCCTTGGCGGAGCACTTGGCCAATACGGTCGGTCTCCCCGGCTCAACATACTCCGTCCGGGTAATTACCACGTCCGGGTCGTCTGCTGGTGGAGCTGAGCCGGAGGCCTCCGGGTTAACCGAAGCTTCAGTCGTTGCCTTGGTAGTTGGGGCGGTGGCTTCAGGTGCCGTGTCCATTGGAGTGGCGGCTTCGGGGGCGGAGGCAGCTGGCGGTTCTTGGACTGTCACCGCCGGCTCAGGCAAATCCGGCACTCCGGCCGACTTGGTTTTCTTCACCCTCTTGGTGAGCTTTGCTTGGGCACTGAAAGAACAACAAAGGTTAGTACAAAGCATATGAGTAAAGATCAGAACAACATGAGATGATTGTTGTTACCCGGGCGCGGTCTTGAAAGCTGGCAGATTTGACTGCATGGAGTCACCCGAAGAGGGGGAGGTCTCCTGGTAATTGGAGTCAGAAGAGTTGAGTGGCTGACGGATAACACCCGCCAACGGGTGAAAAGGGTACAAGTGGGAAATAACCTCAGTTCGGCGCTTCCTTGTTGCGTCAGGTAACCCGGCGGAGAGGTCGGTGTCCTTGTTGGTCCGGGTGTGACGCCGGCTTTCGTGAACCTGTCGCTTCAAAAGAAATTGAGGGTCTTGATGAGCTAAAGGATGTGAAAAGCTTGCTTTCCGGGTTACCCTTCGGACTTTCAGCTGTGGCAAGGGCTCCGAGTCGGAGGAAAGTGACATTACCTCTTCAACCACCGGGTTACTGGCGCCGGTGTCATCCTGTCAATGAGCAAGTGTTGACAAGGCGGACAGCAACAAACAACAAATACAGCAAGAATTTAAAGGCTTAAGGGTTACCTCTGACTCGGAGCTGTCGCTTAATTGCATCAGCTCCGAAGCAGTAGGTCTGCTTCCTTTTTTGCGAGGGGCGGCTTTCTTGGCAGCTTTCTTCGCCTTCCTGGCCTTCTTGGCTGCCTCATGGTCATACTTGACCCGCCAGAACTTATCATCAGCCTGAAAAATACAATGATGAATCCTTAAAATGGTTCAGATGAAGGTTATATGCAGAAGAAGATAAAAAGTTAAAGTCAGCGGCTTACCGCTGGGGCTGGGTTGGTCTTGCAGAAGGGGGCTAGCCCGGTCCTTCCATAGTCTGCCAGGCTCTCGTTTAAAAGAGCCTTGGTCTCCTCCTCTGCAACGTCTTCTGGAAGATCATTGCGGCTGTGCCTCTGGGGTCATCCTTTCGCCCGGTGTACTCACACATTAAGCCGGGGCGGCGGCTCAATGGGATCACCCGCCATGAGATCCAGACCCGGACCAGGTCGATTCCGTTCAGACCGTTGCTCAGGAGGGCCTTGATTTTGTTGATAGTAGGAAGCAGAGGCTGGCGCTCCGCTGGAGTCAGCTTGTCCGACAGTGGGTGAGTCGGCTCTAGACGTGTTGGGCGAAAGCCGGGCAGCGAGCTTTCATCAGCCAGGGACGTATCTTGGCAGTAGAACCAAGTCATGTTCCAGTCCTTGGGGTGGCTCGGCGGCTCTGCGTAAGGGAAAAGACAGTCCCTACGCCGCTGGATGGAAATGCCACCTAACTCCAGACTTGGCCCGTTGGCGCACTCATTCTGGCGGTTTAAGTAAAACAGCTCTCTGAAGAGCAGCAGACTAGGCTCTTCTCCAAGGTACACTTCACAAAAGACTTGGAAATTGCAGATGTTGGATACGGAGTTGGGTCCTATATCTTGAGGCCGCAAGTCGAAGAAGTTGAGCACGTCCCTGAAAAACTTTGAGCCGGGCGGTGCGAAGCCCCGGCTCATATGATCTGCGAAGATCACTACCTCCTCGTCCCTTGGCTGTGGTCTTTCTTCTGACGGGTCAGGGGCACGGTAGGACATGATTTCCTTCTTAGGGAGGTATCCGGACTTAACAAAATTGGCTAGGGTCTCGTTGGTCACGTTGGACCTCATCCAGTTGCAAGTGATGGGAGCTTTGGGAGGCATGGTGAAAGTTGGTGGTCTATGACAAAAAAGGAAAAATGTCCGGGTTAATTATAAGCCGGAGATCTACAGTTCCAAACTAAGGCGGCGGCTTATGAAGGGGACTAATGATATATACTCAGTTAAGCCGGAGGAATCTACGAAGCATGGTTTTCTTTAAACCGGAGGATTCTATAGCGCGTGGTTTCTTTAACCCGGAATCGTAAGCCGCCAAGATTCAATGGTTGCAGTTTTTACTAAGTGTGGTAAAACAGGTTTCACATAGTGCAGTAACTTTTTTGGATCAAAATGGTCGGGTGAAATGAAAATTTTCTAGACCTAGAAACAGACGAGCGGATGTTCTTGAGCTCGAACGAAGCATTTATACAGTGGAAAGAAATCTACTGACATAAGGCCTAAACAACTGCCGCACTAGTTCTATACAAGGCTAAAGATCAAACAAGGGCGGTGACTACGGGAACTACCGAAGCTTGTGGCAATGGCGATGAACACGACGAACACGGACGAACCCTGCGGTAGATCTATCTTACAAGACAAGCAAAACTTACCGGAGCTGGAGAGCCGCGGGAGTCGCCGCCGTTTATCTGGTCCGAGTCAGGGTGATGCAGCGGCCAAGGTTGACGAAGACCGGAGGCGAGACGACGGCGGCGGAGTGCGAGCTCAGTAAGAAAGGCAGCGGCGCGAGGAGGAAGAAGAGAGCGTGAGAACAGCCCGTCGGGCCGGCCTATTTATAAGGCAAGGTCATAAGCGGGCGCGAGATTTAAGGGAACCACGGCGTGGTTATCTCCCCCCCCCCCCCACGACGCCTCGTTTTTCGGAACGGCAGTAAAAGCAAAGATCCGTTGCGGATCTGGTGGAGTAAAAAACGGGCTTAATGGAAGATGACGTCACGGCGGATTATCCGGAGTCCAGAGGATGGCGTCACGCCGGGTTATGGCCTTCACATGAATGGTAAGCCGGAGATTTTTTCTGTCAGCAGAGTTGAAGATTGACATGAGCCGGCTCAAATCAATCTGGGGCCTAATGTTGAGGATATAGACCTTAGAGTCACCCGCCGGGAGGGGCTGGGTTACTCGTATGATCGTTGCCAGAAGCCCGGAGCCAAGCTTGAAGACGATGGGCCAGAGATGGGCTAAGACCCGGATATGGCTTAAAGCCCGTAGTTACAATCATTATTATGGAAGAACTTGTAGTGTAAGGCAAGTATAGTTGAGAGTCCGAGCCAGACACTCTTATGAGCCGGCCGGGACTCTAAGGGCTGCTGGGCGTCAGCCTCCCTATATAAAGGGACGACCCGGCAGCGGTTTAGGGACGACAACAATCTCATCGAGAGCCGAGCATAGCTGTTTAGCTCCCTGGTGATCGTAACCCTAATCAATACCACCTCAAACTGGACGTAGGCTTTTACCTTCACCGTAAGGGGCCGAACCAGTATAACCCTCGTGTCCCTTGTCCCACATTAACCCCTTCAAGCTTCCTAGTTGCGATGGCTCCACGACTAAGTCCTAGCTCGAGGACATCTGCCGTGACAATTCCACGACAACACTCGAAGAACAAGGTCAGCTTGGCGTTGGTGGTCCCGCTGCGCTCTGGGGCGTACCTCACGTTTGGCATCCCCATGGTAGCCAGTTGCGCGGTGATCCTGCCGGCCACGTCCTCGAGGCGGCCGATCCAGCGGTTCACGCCCTCCTTGAAATCCTTATGCTCGGCGGCCTCGTTCTTCTACAGCTGCTTCTCGGTCTCTAGCTCCTTGGCCAGGGTCCCCTCCCGGGCTTTGGCCTCCGTGAGCATCCCCTCGAGGCCCTCCAGCTTCAGCGTGAGGTCCTTGATGGACTTGTTGGCCTCGGAGAGCTCCCCGGCCTTGCTGATGGCCGCGCCCTGCGCCTCCGTCAGGGCGCCGTTGAGCGTGTCCTTCTCTTGGGACAGCTTCAGGGCCTGCTCCTTCAGCTCGTCCCGCTCCACCTCCAACTCCTTCACCTTGCCGGCGTGAACCTGGGCCTGGGCATCGAGCGCCTCTTTGTGCCTCTGCTCCAGCTCACGGGTCCGCTGCAAGACAAGCTTCTCCACCTCCCTGTCCTTGGCACGGAGTTTGGCGTCGAGGTCCGCCTCGCGCTTAGCGAGGTCCTCCTCCTGGGAGTTCAGCGCGGCCTGGTGCTGAGTCCGGGCGGCCTTGGTTGCCGCGGCCAAGCCCTCCGCCGTCTCCTGGGCCTTCTCGATGTAGGCCAGCTTCATGGTGAGCTCCACGTCGTGCTTGGCCAGCTCGCCCTGGGCGGTCTTCAGCTCCTCATGAGCCTGGCGGAACCAGTCCTGCGTCTCGGCAACGCGCTTCTGGAGGTCCGCCTCCGCCTTCTCCGCCACCGTCATCCTAGACTTAGCCTTGTCCAGGCGGGCGCGGTGGAGCGCATGGAGCTTCCGGAAGCTGGCGCCCATGGCGTGGAGGAGCCGCTCTTCCTGGGAGCCATCGCCACCGGCGCTCGGCTCGTCAACGATCTCAATCCCGGCGGCGGCAAGCACCTCGTCGTCAAACACCTCCCCCTCGACGGGAGCCCTGGTGCTCGACGCGCCTGGGAGGTGGACGAAGCGATGGAGGAGGAAGGCTGGTCATTGACCACCTCCTCCTCGGCAGCGGCCTTGCCAGCCTCTCCGGCAGGCCCCTTGCCGGCCTCCCCGGCAGGCCCTTTGGCGGCGTCCTCCGCGGCGCCCCTGGCGACCTCCTCGGCGGCGATCTTCTCTGCCTCCGCCGCGGCGTCCTTGGCCACGTCCTCGATAACGGTGTCCAGGTCCTCCCGGTCCGCCGAGAGAGGATCTGAATATCAAGAAGAGGGTGGGGTAGAGCCAAGATCAAAGATTCAAAAAGAAGAGAAAAAGCAGGGACAAAAGGCCAGGGACTTACCGGTCCCGGGCTGGGAAGCAGAAGTCCCCTCCCCGCCAATATCTGGCGCCGAGGCGAAGCCACCGGCGCCCGAGTTCTCCTCCTCCTCCATGTGCATGGGCTCGGTGCTTGGCGCCCTTGCCGGGGACGTCCCTTGGGGCGGTGTGGTCGATGGGGGCGGCGTGGTGGGAGTAGCCCTCTATGGCTCCTCCCGCTGCTGCTCTCCTCCTGCATACGTGACAAGGTCAGCGCCAAAGTATCATACCCATTACACATGTCGTCGAGGAGTGAGCGGTGAATTTACGCTGGGGGCTACGCCGGGGGCTACTGTCCGGGCTGCTCAACACCACCAGTGGCGCCCTTGAAGTACCAGCCGGGGGCTGGCTACCCGCCGAGGTCTTGGCCCTTTTCACCCTCTGGGCCAGCGTCTCCGCGTCCCTGCAAAGATGAAAACGAGTAAAGACAAGCAACACAGATTGAGGAGACAGAGATGACGGGAAAGAACAAGATACTTACTCGTCGTCCACCTCCTCCTCTGTTGTTTTCCTCTTCCTCCTCTGGCTGAGGGATCCGAAGTCGAAGGTGACCTCCGCGTCGGCGTCCACCGGAGGAGGGGAGGAGGGCGGAGTCTGGGCGCGCTTGGGCGAAGAGGAGGCAGATGCTCTCTTCTTCGCCGCCGCGGCCTTCACCACTTTCTTCGCCGCTGCGGCCCTCATCTGACGCGCGGACTCCTCCGGAGACTTTGGCCGCCGTGCGCAGAAGTGGCCGACCGCAGGACTCGCCCTCTCCCCGTGGCCGGAGGGTCAACAGCCCTGGCCTCCTCCTTCGACGACTCGTCGGTCGCATCCTCAACCAGAGGAGCCTCCGTGCCGGTGCTGCTGGCTTCCCAGGCGGCCGCCACCCACCGAGCGAGCTCCTCCTCCTTCGCGGTCGTCGCGGCCTTGTCCTCCACACCACCAGCACTGCCGGCCTCCTCGGCAAGCTGCGCCTCCCTCGCCCTGGTGGCGATGTAGTCCAGTTCCGCCTAGGTGGTGTCCTGGACGAGCAGCCGCTCGGCGTCGGCGTTGACGTATCCCTCGTGCAGAGTATCGAAGAACTCCTGCACCTGGACGTCCTCCAGCTCGACCTAGCTCGGGTCAGGGCCATGCGTGTCGCAGTCCGGCATCATGGCGATGATTTCGGTCCGGCACGAATTATTGCACAGCGGGACCACTCCCGTCGGCAACTTGAACAAGGGCCCCTTGAAGACCTTGCCGGCCTTCGCGGCGGCCCTCGCGACCTTTCCGGTCCACTCGACCTCGCCGTCGCGGCCCACATTGAGCTGGAAAAGTCGCTGGCAGAAATGGGCATGCCCCATCACGGTGAAATTGTGGTCGAGGCTGGGGCGAAGCCGCATGATGTCAGCGGGGTTCGTGAAGAGCCCGGCCGGCCTCCCCTTGTTGTGCAGTGGAGCGATCCGGCGGCGGATGAAGTCTGCCCCGATCATCTCAAGGGTGAGTCCAGCCTTGGTGAGCCGAAGGATCCTGGTGGTAGCGGCCGAGAGCTTCTCGTCGTCAGCATCGACGTCGCTCCAATCGCCTCTGCGGACCGGCGGCGCCTGGCAAACTTCGCAGAACGCCGGCGGGTCCTTCTCTTCGATCCAGCACCACCGGCCCCGCCATTCTTCCCACCTCTCCTTCATGGCGCCATCCGGGTACGCTCCCTTGGACCTTGGGATCCAGGTGATGCAACCAGAAATGGCGCCTCCCATTTGGATCCGAGGGAAGAAGTAATGGCGGAAGAGCGCCGTGTTGGGGTGCACCCCGGCGAAACCCTCGCAGAGGTGCGCGAAAAGGGCCATGCACGCCACGGCATTCGGGGTGAAATCCAAGAGGCGGAAGGAAAAGGTGTGCATGATGTCACTGAAGAAATCGGAGAAGGGAGGACAAAGCCCGCAGGAGAAATAGTCGACAAAGAAGGGGTACCGATTTGGGGCAGCCTCGACGCAGTTGGCGGGGATGACGCACGTGGCTGGGTGCCCCGTCCTCTCTCCCCCCGTCTTCACCCCCCACAAGGGCTTGAAGGCTTCTCGGAGCTCGAACACATCAACCGTCAAGGGGAAGTAGGCGGACTGGATGCTCTTACTATCGACTCTACTGCTCAGTTGAAGAAGCTTGCCGACGACCTCGCCGTTGCCTCTACCGTCAAGGCGGACCTCGACCAGCAAGTGGCTGAGCTGACGGAGAAGCTTGCTGGGAGTGCCAAGGAGGTCTCGGTCCTCAAGGAGGAGGTGCAGAAAGCAGAGTCTCTTCCGAAGGACTCACAATCGCAGCTCTCCTCCAAGAACCAAGGCCTCGAGGCTGCCAACGACACCATTGAAGGCCTGAAGGCCAGGATCGGCTCCTTGGAGGGCTCAATGGAATCCATCGAGGCCCGCGAGCAGTAGCTGTCAAAGGATCTGGACACCACAAGGCGCCTCCGCAAGGATGCAGAGGACAAGCTGAAGAACCACTCTGATCAAGTTGACCTCTGGATCAAAAGCTTGGTCGACATCGCTGATCGCCTCACTGCTCAGACCGCGGCGATGGGTATGGAGGGGCGGTCTATTTGGCCAGCAAGGAGGAGGCCCCTAGTGCTAAGCTGGGGGTTTCTTCAATGAGCTAATTGCCAAGCTGAAGACGCACGAGGAGGGAAGAGCTGGCCGCTTCGAGGCTGAATCCCGAAGGCTTGCTCGCAACTCCCTCTTCATGGTCCTGAGCAACATCGCTTGCCGTCACCCGGATCTCTAGCTCACTGATGGTTTCAGGAAGCCGCCACGGGGTGGTGATGTATCTACCGCCGAGGAGAAGGTCGCTCCCTTCGCCGACAGGGTTCTTGTCGTGCGAGCCCGGCAAGCCCGCCCTTGAATTATTCCCGCCATCGTGCGGTCCTGTAATCAAATCAATGGCGCATGTCTTGTGTTTAGACTTCGTTCTGTTTATGTTTTCATGCAAACTCGATGTTTTTGCTTATTCTGAATTGCATGTTTATCCTTTTCGAGTTTTATCCATGCAATGTTCGTATGATTAGTCTCTATTGCACATTCAGGTTGCCTGCCGGTATCATGTTGCCGCAATGGTCGTAAGGGTCTGG
The DNA here is from genome assembly GCF_018294505.1 of Triticum aestivum. Classification (NCBI taxonomy): domain Eukaryota; kingdom Viridiplantae; phylum Streptophyta; class Magnoliopsida; order Poales; family Poaceae; genus Triticum; species Triticum aestivum. The sequence continues at coordinate 252,107,582 of NC_057811.1, forward strand.
CCCTTAACAGTCATTTGGCGTGGATGCGTCCCGACAGGTTTTTCCTCTGTAGTTTCCGATGCAGCCACTCGTTCCGCGAGTAGGCTCTGATCGGAACGAGGGTGCAGACAAGAATCTAACAGAGGTACCATCTTGTGAAAGATTTCATCGCGAACACTTCGGCACTCAAGGGATAAACAAACGTGAAAATCTAAAAATCCGAAATAACGCAAGGATAACATGAACTTAGCTCTTATCTGTGCCTCCATCCACTCTTTTCAGCTGTGGCCGCTTGCCGGGCTCGTAGGCTTCGGGAGAGATGGTGTCGCACGTGCCTTTATTTCCAGCCCCTGCAGGGGTCGGTCAAATCTATATATATCTCATAGGTGGCAGGATACGGTGTCGGGCACAACGAGTCTCTCTCCTCTTCCCTTCACGTCTTTTTGAACAATACGACGGCCATTGGCACAAAAGTCACACCAACGCGAACGGGCGTGCCGGAGCATAATTGTCGGGGTATCGTTCAACGGATTCAAACCAGCGCTCTACTCAGGACTTCCCTACACAGGGTAAGTGCTGAACCGAGTGTCATGCGTGCTCATCAACGTTGATGACTCTAGAACCCGGAGAAGCTCAATTGTCAAAATGCAAGAGTGGCAGAGAGAGAGACCATGTTCCTCGGTGCACCCATGCTGCCTGATCCGCCCGTGGCGGCCTCGTCTCTTTATTTGTCGGCTTCCGCCATTGTCGTGGCCGCGTCGGAAAGAGGCGATGGAGTTTGGATAGGACCGAAGGGGGAGCAATGTCGTCCTCCCACTCCGTCCCTGCCCTCCCCCGCCTTCTCTCAGGCGCCATTCAACAATGACGTTGTTGACGAAGCAGGTGATGAAGATGACGCGCTGCTCACGCTCTCGGGTTCGCGCAAGTGACCCCACTACCTGGCGCGCCAAAGATGTCATGGGAAACCATGGCCACCTATGGGGCCAAAGAGCCCCTTCTGGTTCGGCGAGGGGATGGGCACATTGCACAAAGAGCGGAGAAGCGTAACATAGCACGGCAGAGATCACGCGGGCAGCTTTACCCAGGTTCGGGCCCCCGCGAGGCGTAAAACCCTACTCCTGCTTTGGTGGATTGATGGTGGAAAAGCGCAGCGCTCTTGCCCAGCAAGGTTGCCTCAAGGCGAGAGTGGCTACGCGCGTATGAGTATGAGGGGGTCTGAATCCTTTCTAAGGTTGCCATGGGCCTCCTTTTATAGATCAAGGGGTCACCATAATGGCAAATCAGTCTTTACATACTGATTAGATAGCAAACAGTGCTATCATACCTAACTCTGCAGGCTAATAGGGCGCATTAAATGTGCCGCTCAGTGTCACATCACAGCTTGCCCGGCAGGCCCTGCCGGGCTATTTTGCCAGCTTCGCCCCAGCTTGCTTGACACGTCTCAGGACGGGTGTCGCTTGGAGGTATTTTCTGTAGGAAGTGGTTGCCATGTGGTAGAGAGCAGCCACTTAGTCACTTAGGAGCTTGACACCCCATTGATTGACGACGTACGCTACTGCAGGGTGGTGTGGTGGAGTAGTTCCCTCTGTGAGCCTCGGCAGGCCTGCCGGGGCGATCTTTGAAGGCTTGCTTCCGGGGCAACCCCAACCTCGCCAGGCTCGCCTGCCCGACAAGGGAGGTCCTTCTCATAGTGGAATCATGTCTCTCTAACTAGTCTTAGTCTCCTTGATCTGCATGTTGGTCCTTCAGAGAACTGATTCTTTTGTGCCTTGATCTGACCTTGGTGTTGTAATCTTGCTCTTCGGCCTATTGGCTTACCGTCCGTGCATGAGTCAGGGGAAAACATACACCCCTGTTTGTGTTCCCTGACACAATGTTTCTTAGAGTCTGTGATGTAGCCAGCTGTAGATTACCTTTTCTCTCTTCTTCTCTCTCATCCATCTCAACACAAATATTATCATTATAACCTCGTGACTTTAAATTATTATACTTGCTCTTCAGGTACGTGCAAAGGAAGATTTTTGTTTCGGGAGATGTTTCTCTTTTTCAGTCAATATATTTCTGAATAAAATGATGGGGGAGCTCAATGAAGCCACATGGCACATGTGGAGGTGTTGTTTGCCAACTTCTTGCGTGGATTGATCACACTGACGTGCTGATGCTTCCAGAAGAACATAGACACTGCTGGGTACAATGAGGTTACTGTAGATGCGATCCCAGCCATTCCGAGGCACTTAGACCGCTGGATCAAACATCAATAAATGGCTAATATCACATCACACATGAAATTGAGAATTTCTAAACTAATTATAGAAATAGCCTGCAGCGGGCTACTCATTTTTTGCTCCGAGAGGTTGCGGGCGTCTGGATCCGCCACGACGGCCTCTGAGAACGTGGGCCCACATATGCATCCGAGAAACGTATGTAATGAGGATTTCTAGCGACCGATGTCGTTAAGGAGGCAAAGCAAGTGTTACCCTTTAAAAAATAACTTAGGCAGTAAACTTACAACCCGTCACGCTAGCTTCGCCCCAACAAGCGGTCGGTGCGGCTCGCCGCTCACCGAAGGGACGCGCATCGGCTTGGTGCATCATCGACACGTGCGACCACATGTAAGCAGCAGCACCAACACACGGTCGGTCCACCGCTTAGCATGAACAAACGGTATGTCCGGTCCGCCGCTCACCGAACTGACGCGCATCGGGTTGGTACATCACTTATGTTCGGCCGCATGTGAGCAGTAGCAAACCGACAGACCAAGCTCCCTTGCCTACCGCGTGCCAAAAGCTGGCCTTTTATTGTAGATCCCTTTAAAAAATGAAGATCACATAGGAGCAGACCATGGAAGTTGCGAACGCTCGAGTGGCAGCTTCATGGGTAGGGGAGGGGCGTGGTGTGGCAGTTTTTTAATATGCCACGGCACTTTTTTTCCTACTATTGTGTACGTGCAATAACCGGCACCGTCTGATACATATATTACGGCTATTGGGGCGTTCGCCAGGAATAGCCTCGTGGCGAGCTATTGACTAGTCTCTTTTTCACACGCATTACATCGACACATGTCATCTCTGTCCCTCTTTCCCATGCACACACCTAGTCTCTCAAGACTTCTCGCACGCACCATCTCTAGCTATCTAGGTCGATGCCACCCACATACACTGTGTTTAGTACGTTGTACATGAAGAGAACAGGTGCACGCACAGACTCGTCTCTCTCACCCACGCATCTGTAGCTACGAGTTGTAGTGTTCTCAACCATCCGATTGGCTCTATCATAGGTTCACATTGCTCCTTGGCCTTGAGATTCAGAAGTTTAAAACGCGGAGCCTCAACTAGAGGCGCGATGTTTTGGTTAATGCGTGGGACACACACGACACCAACTCGACACGAGCTTGGTCTGCCTGGTGCGTAGTCAGGTGAGTACTACTAGTACTAATACTTATTTGATGTGTTGCGTCAACTTACAGAAGTATGCAACACTTCCTCAACAAACAAGCATATAAGCAGCTTATACTCCTTACCCAAAGGATCTTTATATCCAACAGACATAAAATATCCCTTCGACTTTTGGAAATTGCTTTAATTGTTCTCCATTGCCACCAAAACCCACCATCTCTTAAGCTAAAGTAGACCGAGCTAACCCCCATATTAGCATATTACTAAGATAAATAGAAGGCATTGTAGAATCATTTAGGAGGTGAGCTTGTCAACCTGCATGTGGAGGGACACCGTCCTCGACAACCCAGCCCCGGCCAGCAACTTGGGCCACACTGTGAAGAAGGTCAGCTCCCGCACCACGACGGCATCGAGCTCCATGCTACTTGTCACCTCGATTTCCACCTTGACGGCGTCGGCCTTGCCTTTGGGCTCGCCCGGCGGTTCGTTCGCCCACACCTTGGCCGTGTAGTGCGGTGGTGGGGACGCCCCTGCTCTGATGCAGACGACCGACACGGTGATAGGCGCGCCGATGTCAAGCACGCCTCCGACCATGAAAAATGTGTGGTCCTCCTCCGCGAATAGCAAGCGCCGCGGCTCCGACACCAACACTTGTAGCTGGAGCACCTTGTTGTACTAGATCCTGTGCACGGGCATGGAATGCACGGTGCTGATGTGGTGGGGGAGCGCCAGCGGTGGGCCCTCGTAGCCGCAGACGGGCACGGGGCATTTGCAGGGCGCGAGCGGACACACGCTCTGGTGATCGGCGAGCTTGTGATAAGTGACATAGAGCCCACAACCTTCGTGCGAGCACTCCACCCTCACCGAGGAGAGGACGGCGTCCATCGCCGTATTGCGCACGTCGATGCCGTCGGCGTGCTCGCACTTCTGGCACTGCCGCTGGTTCCCAGGGCGCTCTCCGCGGCAGTCCGTATAGGCCATGTTCCCTCGCTTGCACTTCACAAATCAATCGAACAACACATCAATCAAGAAGCCTGCACCTTGCTCGATCAGCCGAACGGACGAGGTGTATTCGAACCTCCTACACTGGAGGCTTCAGGGGGTGGAGGCACAAGGGGCAGTGGAGCAAGGTGAGGTCCATAGAGACCTCCATCGTCAGGTCCTATTCCGTTGGCATGATCTCGCCCTCCTCGTGCACCACCATCTCTCGCTTTAGGGCCGGGTGTAACGCCCCGAGACCGATGCTCCAGATGCCTTCCTTTTCTTTTCGTTGTTATCGTGTGTTTATTTTGTTTGTTGCATTATCATAATTATTTTGCATATTTTATTCCTCTATGTTGATGCCATGATCATGTTGAGTTCCTTGTCATATCTTTGCTTCTTGCACCATGCTCATCTCATTCGGTTATATTGCATTATCATGCCCATCATTGTCATATTGCATTGCCTCTTGTCATTTTGCATGCTAATCATATACCTTGTGGTAATCATCATGTTGTTGCCATGTGCATTTCATTCATCCTTATGTGGTGTGTTGTTGTTATGATGTGTGTGAGCATCATTCCTTGTCATCTCTCTCTCAAACCATGCCCATGCATCATCACCTCTCCCTTCCTTCTCCTTTCTTTTATTTTGCAAGTGCCATTTCTCCCTTCTCCTTTAATGTTCATTCTTTCCCTATAAATCTTGCCTCTTGCCTACACCCTCTCTGTCAGATTTCATCCCATTTGAAGTTGTTTTGGTCAGGTTCAAAAATGATTGAAGTTTGAGAATAATTCAAACTCTAATTATTTTTCTGCCTTCTAAAAATGCCAGAGCAGTTCATTCAAATCCTACATAAATCCAAGGTTCCAAATTAATTCTTACTTATTCTTAATTCATCACCTAAACCCCTGGCCTTTTCCTTTTCTGAACCTGGGAATTCAAATTTTAACAAAAGAAAGAAAAGGGAAGGGGCCTCCCAGCAGCGTACTTGGGCCTCCTCCTCCTATTCAAGCCCAACCGTTGGACTCTTTCCCTCTCCTCTGGTAATTCTCCACCATGGTACCCTTCGACCCCACCTGCCAGCCTCTCCCTTTGATCCTTTTTCTTCCTCCTCAGGCCACCTCCCCCTCACAGTAAAAGCAGAGGAGGAGCACACATGGCCACCGAGGCAGCCAACCGAGCCGCGTCCCCTCCTATAAATCCCGCAGCCTCCGCCCTATGGTTCCTCCTCCTCCCTTCTTTCCCCTCCGCGCCACCGCCACATGTAAGGGGGCACCCACGCACCTGCTTCCATGCCTCCAAGAGTCATGGCAGCTGCGGGCACGAGCTCGTCACTGGCCTAGTCCTTCACCGGCCTCCCTTCTGCGTCCCCGAACACCGCCACGCTGCCCCGGATCCATTCTGACGTCGAGCCACACCCAAGGATCGCCAAGTCCGGCTACCTCCCCGTCGTTCCCTTCCTCCCCTGCTTCCTGCTACTTCAGGGATTGCACTGGTCAGTGCATCCTCCCGCCATCTCCGATCTCCGTCAACCTCGTACAACTTCAGCAGCACCCCCTCGGTGAGCAGCCGCTCCCCCCATCCCCTCTCTGATTCATTTCATTGCCGTAGTCCTCTTCCCGAGCAAGCTGACGCCATGTCCGCCATGGACGAGTTCCTGGAGCTCGCCCCGCTTGTGTACACGTGTGCTCACACACACGCATCACGAACCATCGCCCTGTATGCTCCATCCAAGGAGCAGCAGCTCCGTGCCGTTCATTGACATGGCCGGCCCTTGCTTCCCGAGCACGTCGGAAGGCAAGTCCGATGAGGTGGCTCTGCCTCCTCAGTTTCTTTGCGCGCACATGCACGCACACGTAAGAGCATCTCCAGCCGTTGGCCCCCCCAGGACGCATAAAAATCGCCCCCTGGGGCGAGCCGGCGATTCGTTCGGCGCTGGGGGCGGTTTTGCGCCCAGTCGTCGACCCCAGCTCGCCCCCAGTCGCCGATTTTGGCCCACTTTTGAAGGCCCATATGGGCGAGAATAGGCCCATATTCGGCGTGGTTCGCCGTGGTTCGGCGTTCAATTATCAACATAAATATTTTTTTATCACATATTTCATCACAGAAAATTCCTCGTCATCCGAGTCCATCGCCGAGGCAGGCAAATCGCCGAACACCTTGCGCGCGGTGGGCGTGCACCCGCCGTTAAACTGCCCCTCCGCGGCCGGAAACGGCGGCCCGAAACGCCCAGCTGGTGTCGGAGGGGCTGCCGCGGCGAACCTCTGCTATTTTTCCGGCAGGGAATGGCTATCTACCGGTGAAGGACGGCGGGGCGGCGCCGGGATATACCTAGTGGCGGCCGAGAGCGCGGGGGGTGGGAGGCGAGTCGGGGAAGAAAATCTTTGACTTCCTCACCTGACGGCGTGGGCCAGCCGCGCTTTTCCCTTGCGCCGGAGCCCCCAAGCGCCCCCCAGCGCGCCGGATTCGGCCTGCGGCCGCCAGGCGGAAAAAAGAGCCGAACCGGCGCTTTTCGTCGTCCTGGGGACGCGACTGGGCCTTTTTTTTTGCGTCGGCGCCGAAAAAGTCGCGGGGGGCCTGTTGGGGGCGCGGCTGGAGATGCTCTAACCGCAGCTCCACGCGCTCACGCCCTTCCTGCATATCACACACATCCCACCACGGCCACCGCAAGCCTATTCTGCACCCCCGCTGCATCTCTGCATCCACCAAGGTCGTTGCCTTGCTCGTCACCATCGACACCGGCGAGCAGCAGCCAGTCGTCCCCGCCTTGCACATCCACACCCACACCCTCACGTCGTTGCTCCACCCCACGCACCCTGGCACATTTTGCGCACCCCCGCCGGTCCTCTGCAACCACAGCAGTTGTTGCTGTTGGCCCCCGTCGTTGGCGAGCCCCCGTGCGACTTTGCTTTGCCACAGCAGTACTAAAAGCAAGGTGGCACAGTGGTTAACTACAGTAATTACCCACACTAATCATCTACTGCACATTATCTACAGTGCCAGCACCACCTCTCTGACTTGCCTTCTTTTTTCTACACAGAGGAGCACTGTGCTTCTCTGCCTTTGCTTGTATATGTCAGAGGAGCCGGCTCCGTTGCGGATAGCTCTACGTCATTTAGCTCGGTTCACATGATTCCTATCCTGCTTGTAAGTTTTGTACTTTTTTAAAATTCCTGAATCTTGAACCAAAAAGTTGAATAAGCCAAGTAAAAAAGCCATTAACTCCAAAACCTATGGTCCAAATGAGCTGACATTTTATAGATCAATACTAGGTACACGTATGATTTATTTGATTTAAAAATGATTTAAAACCAAACATTTGAAAATGAATAGAAATTTGTAATGTGGCCAGTTTTTCCTTTTGCCACATATGATCTTACAAGCAGGACCCACCTGTCAGAAATCATGATAACCGAGCTAAACAATGGATTGCAGTTACCTGCAACTGATTATACCAATAGGTGGTGTTCTCAACCCGTAGAATAGATAGTCTGCAAAACTGACCTCTATAGTTGTGGTCTATGCAATTTCCTCCAAATAAATCGCATCTTCAGATTATTCTACTGATGATCAAGCTGTTACTACTGGCGCGGCTAGAAGCAGTGGAGATTGGCCATTCAGTTTCCATCTACTACCTCTGTTCCTAAATATAAGACGTTTTGGTAGTTTAAATTGAACTGCCAAAACATCTTGTATTTATGAACAGAGGGTGTAATTCACAAATCCAGATAGTTTTATGCACATAAAAAAATTGCACCAAAAAAGCAATAGGAAAAAATGGCAGCATTTAGTCCTCACTCAGTCCTGGGAATATCTCAATTCACAACAAAATTATATCGTGAGCCAGCAACGCCTCTGACAACAACAAAACGTAAAGTGGCCGCAGAAAAACTGTCGTGTTACCCGACAGGCAAAACCTTCTTTTACATATATGATGATAAAGACCTGAATTGTCAATAAGGCGTGCAAGTGATACTATTTATTACCACTGTTGAGTGAAAAGTAGCTAGAGAGAACAATTTCCTTGTCATTTTAAGCTATCAAAGAGCTTCTCAGCAACCTGTAGGATAGAAGTAACAAGCACAAGCAAGTTAGATCAGTCAAAGAGCTGCAAGGAACAAAAGAACACAGGAACAGTTTGGCTTCTTCGATCAGCAAGGCACCCATAAATTTGAGTACAACCAGGAAGAGAGCACTCACATGCTTGTCAATGCATTTCCAGTAATCGAAGTACTGGCCAGTACAGTGCTTCTGCCCGGTCTCGTCACCTTCAATTCTCTTAACGCATTTCTGTGCATAGCATAGGTGACATAAGATCATGTTCCAGTGGTAACAAAACAAAAGGTATTCAGGAAACGAATAGTCTACAGCAGTGAAGAAAAACTTCTCATAAATACTCAGATCAACTGACAATTAGATAGCCAATATGAAGTTCTTGATTGTGAAGTTCAATTATAAACAAGGAACACCCCAAACAGTTGCTGAATAACTGTTTGGTATTTAAACTGTAGACACTAGGTACAGCCTTGACCTTGGCCAATTGCTAAATATCAGGTGCTCCCGGGAATCACATGCTCCAGTGCTCCCCAGGAACCTGGGCCGTTGGTCATGGTCGGGGTCCCTGGATCTGCACGTAATTACGGGACTCCTGGGCTGTTTTGTGCAAATTTACTGCGCTCCGACCATGGCCATTCAATACAGGTGCCTCAATCGCACGGGAGCACATGACTCCTGGGAGCAACTGATATGCACTCTAGTCTAATACATGGTTGCAACAGTACACAATTTTATTTAATGGAACACACTAGGAGACATAACCACATTTGTGTGCGTACACAACAAATCGAACAGCATATTACCTGATATTCATACCACTGGTAGACACACTTAGCCTTCGTACGATCCTCTAGGAGTGCCTTTGGGTCAGATACCTCCTCATCTGCCCTGAAATACAATACGGCATCATATATTAAGAACAAAACGACTTGTAAATCATAACTTGCACAAATAGCAATGCTTTAAACACAGAACAATTCAAAGCTGTTGAACCGGTATGAGCCTGGCCCATCTCCACTTGGCCCATAAGGCCCAGCCCATGTGGAGACCTAGAAGAGAGAGGAGCTGCTCGAGTCTGAGAGTGAGCGTAAGTCAAAAGCCACAACCCACCCGCCAGTGCAGTAGAGGGAGAGGCTGGAGGTGAGTTCTTCCCAGTTCAATATGGTATCAGAGGCCAGCGACGGAGAGTCCTGGAGGTGGCGAGGCGATTCCAGGCTGCTGCAGCGGCGGCAGCTCATACGTGCACTGGCCGTGCGTGAGCTGCGGGCGCGTGCAAGAGACGGAGAGGCAACTGCTGCGAGGGATTGCTGTGTTCGGAGGGAAGCAAGCTGCTGCTGTTGCTGAGCGAGAGGAAGAAGAGGAGGTGCGGCTGCTGGAGTTGCTGCACGGGAGGAAAAAGAGGAAGCTGCTGGGTGCGCTACTACTGAGTTTGCTGCTGCTGCTGCTGCGTGGAGAGGGAGGAGCTGCTACTGCTTGTGCTGCTGTTGTGTCTGCTGGTGCTGTGTGGCTGTGCTGCTGCTGCTGCTGATTGGAAAGGGAAGAGGAGGCAGCTGGAACTGCTGAGAGCTGGATTGCTGCTGCTTCTGCTGGAATGATTGCTGCTGCGTGTGGCTGCTCGCCAGAGGGGAGAAAGGGAGGTTAGCTGCTGCGTGTGGCTGCCTGGGAGGATGATGGCAGGTGGTGAGGCCGTGGATATGTTTGGCAGGTGGTGAGGCCATGGATATGTTCAAACGACTTGGCGGAGGAGACCAGGGTCATGGATTCGGTGTGGCCAGACTCATGTGACGCAGAGGAAGGCACGTAGGAGATGAAGTGCTCAGAGGAGGTGGAAATGTAGCTGGGTGCAGATGTTGGGGGCTGCTTGCCTTGGCAAGCAGAGACTCGGAGGATGCCCTGCTCGCCACCATCAAGGAGGAAGCTGTGCTGCGTGCACGTCTGGCCTCCGCCGAGGCGTCCATTGATGTTGCACGGGCAAAGGTGGCTTGCATGGTAAACACGACAACCTTCATTAGGGATGTCAAAGCGGCGGAGGTCATCGAGGAGGAGAGGACCAGTTCGGCCCTTTTACAAATGAAGGTGACACTGAAAAGGCCACAATTGGTGCTCATAAACTGATCCGGAGTGGGTGCTGGACTCTGGTCCACCTAAGCATGTTGCGGGTAAATGCAGTGTGTTGAGTCCTGCAATAAGCTTCCTCCTACTCACAAGGGCTCTATTCAAACTGACGATAGTACAAACAACCTGTCGAAGGGGTTGGTACGGTAAAGTGCACTTTGACCATTTCTCTGTCCGATGTTTTACATGTGCCAGCGTTTCCTGTCAATTTGGTCTCTTTGAGTGATCTAATTGGTCAAATAGACTGTCGTGGACTTTTGACAAGTTCTGTTGCTTGATTCAGGAGCGATAGACGAGACAGATAGTTGGGACTGCCACTAAACGCAGGGGGCTCTGGTATGTGGGCCAGGGGATGCAGCTAGACTTGGTGTGTGCTGCGACCATGGAGGAAAAGGAGAAGCAGGCGATGATCCATCACTGTAGGATGGGGCATGTACCTTTCAATAAGATGAGTAGAATATTTCCATATGTTATGTCACTTATGTGTCGAATAGGCAAGGGCAAGTTGACATGTGATGCTTGCGAATATGCGAAACACACAAGAGCATCACATGTGAGTAAGGGGCTTAGGAGCATATCTCCTTTTATGCTTATTCATTCGGATATATGGACTTCCCCGGTGGTGTCAATGAATGGAATGAAATATTTCGTTACCTTTATCGACTGCTATTCTCGTATGACTTGGATTTGTTTGATGCGTCACAAGGCTGAGGTGTTTAGTCGTTTTCAAAATTTCCATGCCTTTGTGAAGTATCAGCTTCAGGTGCAGGTGTGGGTGCGGGTCATCAGGACTGGCAATGGCACAGAGTATGTGAACAACACCTTTGGGGCCTTCTTGTCTGACCAAGGTATTCTTCATCAAACTTCATGTCCAGACACCGCTCCCCTCCTCACAATGGAGTGGCGGAAAGGAAGAATCGACATATTCTTGAGGTTGCTCGGTCGTTGATGTAATGATGAATGTGTCCAAGTTCTTGTGGAGTGAAAGCAATTATGACAGCCACATACCTGATCAACCGGACACATTCAAGGATACTAGGCATGAAATCTCCATGTGAGTTGCTGTTTGGAAAAACTAAGTTTGTTGTTCCCCCAAAGTTGTTTGGGGGTACCTGTTTTGTTTGAGATCACCGGCCTTTCGTTGGGAAGCTAGATCCGCGGACAGTGAAGCGTGTATTTCTAGGCTATTCTTCTAGTCAGCAGGGGTATAAATGTCGGTGTCCCTCTGAGAAACGCAGATTTGTCCGTGTGGATGTCACCTTCAGGGAGTCTAAGCCATTCTATGTGAGCTGACAGATCTGAGTTTGTTGTTTGAAGAGGGGGAGAGGGTTTTGTCTCATACTCAGGGTGATTTTGTGGGCACTAAAACTAATGATGATGTGCAGGTTAAGGTCCATCCAATAGTGGGTATAATTCCGGTTGGTACGCTCACTGATGATGATGTGCAGGTTCAGGTCTTGCCAGCCGACAGTGGGTACAATTCAGATTGGTACTCTCGAGCTTCCTGTTTAGGATCGGTGGCAGAAGAATCCCCTGGTGTACTCACCATGGCATCCACAAGTGCAGGGGGAGCAACAAGGAAGTGATGTGTCAATTAGATGTCAAGAATGCCTTCTTGCACGATGAGCAGCAGGAAGAAGTGTAAATGGAGATGCCACCAAGTTTTGGTACTTCAGAGACCATGGGGAATGTATGCAGGCTAAAGAAATCCTGGTATGGACTGATAGATTTAGACCATTGTTTTTATTTTTAAGGCGGTAAGGCAAGGCAGGCCCCAGCGCCTCACCGCCTAAGCGCTAAGGCATAAGGCAAGGCGACGCCAGAGGGTTCTAAGCAGCAGAATAGAGTAGAATTTGTTAGTCAAGTAGGTATATACACCTTGCCATTCCTGCTGGACTGCTGGTTGCTTGCTGCTGCTGCTGTCCTGGAGAGGAAGATCTGCCGGAGAAGAGGGGAGAAGTTGCAGGAGAGGAGGGGGAGGAGGAATTGCAGGAGAGGAGGGGGAGGAGGATCTGCCGGAGAGGGGGGAGAAGCTCAGCTCCAGCAGCCAAAGGTGGGGGTGGGGGGAAACTGAAACTGGTTTGAGCCCTCTCCCCTCCTGCCAGTAACTGTTGGCACCCAGACTTTGTTTCCCGCCCTTTACTTTCCGCCCAGAGTTCTGTTTCCTGCCTGAACTCCCAGCCCTGCCTGAGGTGTCTTCATTTGCTTAAGGCAGGCAGAATGGCTCCTAGGTGGACGCCTTGGACGCCCTATGGACTAAGGCGGACGCCTTAGACATGCACATAAGGCAAGGCCAACGCCTTGTGACCAGGGGCGCCCTGACGCCTAAGCGTCGCCTAAGCGACACCTTAGGGACGCCTTAAAAACAATGATTTAGACATGCTGTCTATGGTATGGGGTATGGTCAATGTAACAGTGACCACACGGTGTTCTACAGACACTCTGATCGGAACATCACCATTCCTGCAGTTTATGTGGATGATATTATCGTCACTGGAAAGATAAGGAGGAAATAGGTAAACTGAAGGGATGTCTGAGCAAGGAGTTTGAGTTAAAGGAATTGGTCAACCTAAACTACTTCCTTGGCATAAGTGGCCTGGACAGACAAGGGAATATCTGTGTACCACAAAAATACACCTTGGATCTCTTGAGTGACATGGGCATGATGAGATGTCGTGCATCCCCTACTCTGATTAAACAAAATCATCAAGTGACAGCACAATCAAGATGAACTAGTGAAAAGGTAGATTATCAGGTCGGGAGCTTATTGTACTTGTGTCATACCAAGCCTGACATTGCTTTTGTCATGTGTGTGGTGAGCAGATACATGGGTGAACCAAGGAATGGGCATCTTCATCAGTACACAGAATCCGAAGATGGTTGAATGGCACTCCAAGAAAAAGGTTGTGTTTGTGAAGAGTGGACATCTTGAGGTGGATGGCTATAGTGATTCTGATTGGACAAGTTGTCAAGATGATAGAAGATCAACTTCAGGCTATTCTATGTTTATGGTAGGAAATTTGGTGTCATGGAGAAGCAAGAAACAGATAGTTGTGTCTAGATCAACAGCAGAAGCTGAGTATAGAGCATTATCTCAAGGGTTGAGTGAGATGCTCTGGGTGAAGAACCTACAGTGCGAGTTGAAACTTCTGAGGAAGGGGCCCTCAAGTGTATGGTGTGACAATCAGTCAGCCATAAGCATTGCCAATAACCCAGTTCAACATGACATGACAAAACATGTGGAAATTAATTGCTTCTTCATTAAGGAGAAACTTGATGATGGGATCATCAACCTTACTCATGTCAGCTCTGGATAGCAGGTTGCAAATTGCTTGACAAAGGGACTGGGAACCAAGGACTGTAACTTGGCATGTGACAAGATGGGGTTGATAGCTATCTACCACCCATCTTGAGGGGGAAGGTTGATAGCTATCTACCACCCATGTGCAGACCTAAAAGAGAGGAGGAGCTGCTCGAGTCTGATCGTGAGCATAAGTCACAAACCATAACCCAGCCGCCAGTGCCATAGAGGGAGAGGCTGGAGGTGAGTACCTCCCAGTTCAATAAAAGCACTACACATTCCAAAGTGAAATTACCAGGAACTTCTTTAAATATAGACATCTCAACAAAACTCAACAGCAATATAATCTCATATATTGGACCGCAAACTACAGTTCCTAGCTGGTCTGCACCACCTCCACCCATGAATTCTCCATTGAAGACTGATCTAGGTATCTACATTAATGGATCCCTATGGAGATCCCCACTCCATTGCCCACTCCCTGGATCTACCGTTTCTCGGTTTGTTCCAAGGCAGTGGGATACTTTATTGTCAAGAAAAAGCTCTACATTGCAGTATATTTACGTGCCATTTCCATCTTTGGGAATATGGTGGTCGAAATTGGATTTTGGAAAAGAGATTATGAACAAGAAAAGTCTTGGACTTTGGTTCACCGCAATAGGAACAAGCATTATCACTGCAAACAGATGACTGATATAAATGTTAAGAATGGTATTACTACTCTTTTCTGGTATGATGAATGGATACCAAACTATATCTATTGTATCCATGTATCCACTCATTTGCCAAGCACAAAGACATATCTGTTCAGAAGGCCATGGAATATCTCTCTGTAGATTTCCATGATATGTCCTCCCTGCCCATGTCTAGTATTGCTGTGCACCAATGCCAAGAGTTACTTATTAATCTGGATGCTACTGAGGACATAGATGAGTGGAAGTTTGTATGGAATGGCACTAAATATTCAACTAAGAGAACATTTATTGAGCTTATTGGCAATCCTCCCCCTGCCTATGCACCATTCAAACGGATATGGTAATCATGCTGCTTGTCAAAACAGAAGTTTATCTTCTGGCTGCTCATACAGAACATGCTCAACACCAAAGAAATGCTAACCAAGAAAAACTTCTATATTGAGGATGAAAGTTGTGTTTTATCTTTTATGTGAACAGGGGGAGAATGAAAACTTGATGTAGTTATTCTTCAGTGATGACTTTAGCCAGAACTTCTAGTTAAACCTAGGACATGGAACTCAGTCTTCATGGCATGATCATTGAAGCTAAGCAAAGAATGAGAATCATATGCTTCAACGAAACACTCAAGGAGCTTATGGAAACACAGAAAAAGTATCATATTATTTGACAATAAAACCAAGAATCTTATCCACTGGATATCCAATTTCAAAGAGCATTTCTACATCATTATGAAGAGAGCAAAACCTAACTTGAAAGAAGGCACGAACACCTCGTTAGATTCATTGTAATTTATTTATTTTTCTCTGTAATAACTCCTTCTAACCCTCTCTACTTCCGTTTGTACAGTTCCATATTTGTAATGAAAATCAGAGCCACAGTGGGGGCCCTGCCTACTGTCTTCTGCTCCCAAAAAAACCTGGCCTGCACGCCGTGTCAACCTCCCCCAGCAAAGATACAAAATGAAAATGTTTAACGTCGATTCATCTATCAAGGTGGGTTATATACTTATAGTGGCTCACATAACTTAGGCGGAATGAGGAAGGTCGCAGACATTAGAACCAGCCAATAACCAACTTGCATCTTAACTACGTCTATGATACATCAAGTGAGAAAAACGCCTAAACTTCTGTTATTGAAGAGGATGCTATAGCTTCGTACATTATGTGCCTATTTGTTGCAACTAAATGATACTCCCTCCGTCCCAAAATAACTGTCTCAACTTTGTACTAACTAAAGTTAGTACAAAGTTGTATTAAGGTCAAGACACTTATTTTGAGACGGAGGGAGTATTTTGTAGTCCCACTGAAAAAGAATGATTCATTTGAGCTGGCGTATCATCAGGTTTTGCTGTAATGTGCATTTTCTCTTGTACTATTTTTTGCGAAATTCTCCGGATTCCAAAAGTTGTGCATCGTTCCCCACAAGACAAGAACATTTATTTCGAAATTAAAAAAATATCTTGTACCCTCATCGATGTCTTGCCCAAGGCCCCCAACATGTCAGAACCGGCCCTGGCTAAACAAGCGGCAATGGACCTCAACACCTCGTTTGATTGATCCATGCCTTATCTTTCAGATCCTGACAATAAGGCAGGCCATATGAACTGCTGCTCCTGAGCACGGACTCCTCAGCATCCATCAGCGGTTGAATTGCAACAAAATCGTAACACGCATCGTTCCCCATAACAGATTGAACATAGGCAGACATTCGCAAATCTAAATGCCCTAGAATTAATGTTTAATTCGAGCACGGTAACAGAATCACACGATCAGCAGCACATGGATCCCCACCCACTACAATGCAGCGACCTGCTCAGCCTACCGTGAAGCCTGCCCTACAGATCAGCGAGATAATACGGGAATATAATCGATTGGATCGGATTACTCACATGCGTGCGACGCTTCCGGTGGCCCAAGAACTATCCCGCTTCCAACTGCAGAAAACGAGGACGATTAGCCTGAAAGGAAACGAATTTGGTAAAGACGAAGGGATCGATTACAGGGGATTCAGTTAACCTCTCGTTGAATCGAGGAAGACGATCGCGGCCCGGGGGTGGGTGTGTGTGTGTGGGGGGGGGGGGGGGGATGATGGCCCGAATAGTCTCTTTTAGGGATCCAGGATGGCCCTTTAAATTCTTTTATTTATCCCGAAAATATTTCCTAAAAATCCCAAAAATAAAATCCTTTCTCAATTATTGTCGGGTCCCGAGTCCAGCCGGCCCTAGGGAGGGGCGGCCCGGGGCCCCAACATCCAAGGGGCCCGCCACACACGCATGCATGGGCCATGCACGCCACAGCCAACAGGCCAACATCATCTCATACATCACTAAGACATAGGTAGCCCACGAGTCCACCACGTTCGAGGGAATTTACGGTCGCTAGTTTCCTTCAGATCGTGAGCCATGACGAACCCTAATCCCCGGCTCCAGTGGATGCGTGTCTGAAGCGCTGGACGAACTGCCGTCAGGCCGCCGCAGTACACACTCCGGTGAACTCCGTCTTTTAAGCGCCGGACACGCACATCGTGGAAGCGCCTTCCTCCGTCATTCCACATTGGTTCCTCATCGATCGAGGCTAGCGGTCCGATTGATCCGAGGTATGCCATATTAATAACTTATTCATCTCTAAATGGCTATATTTCTATAAGTATATTGCTAATTATATTATTTATTTCCATATACATGATGCATACCTTGCACTGTTTAACATCTGATGCATTACAATTTGCAGTGTGTTTATCATGTCATACAGAAATTGTGCAACTAATAGTGAAAAATAAAAATGAAACAGTGTATCATGGTTTGATAGAATCACATTGAGGAGCTATTGGCAATCTTTTCAAAAGTAATACTGGTGCTTCGATGAACACAATCAGTTGGCTATAGTTGCTAGGAAGAGGAATGTTAAAAACAAAAATCTAATGTTTATAAAATTTCGGCAATTGTAATGAGCGAACGTGCTCCAACACGGTTAAGCGTGCAACTTAGATCCGATACCGTCTCCTCCTCATGGTCGCATGTGTGGCTATAATCCTGCTGATGGCAGGGGTGATGTGTGTCGCGTGCGGTGCGTCGCGTGGTAGTGCATTCCTAAATTATTTGATATAAATATTACGTTCGGAGGCATTTAAGAGTTTACTGGTAAATTTTCATATATATATATATATATATATATGTGTGTGTGTGTGTGTGTGACGCCCCGAGACCGATGCTCCAGAAGACTAACATATATTTCGTGTTCGCCGTGTGTTTTATTTTGTTGTTGTTGCATTTCATCATGTCATCATGCATATTGCATCCGCATGTTTTCATAAAAACTCGTAGTCGTTCACAGTGTCGCTTCTCGCTGTCTCCGTTGACCTTTTGTCAGCCCCTCTTGTCTTTCTCGACCTCTCTCAAACCCCCTCGCGTGCGCGTCTGAATGCTTCCTGAACCCGACCCGCATGGTCATGACCAACAGGTCCGGATCATCTTCAAACATCCCCTAAATATCATCGATTTATTTATTGAACTCACCTAGTCTATTTTTCTCAACCGCCCGATTTTGATCGGAGGGTCCGGATCTACCCTAAACTCCCCCTCTTTCCTTATATAAGAGACTCCTAGTCTAAATCTAGACAAACCCTAAAATTAAGGACCCATGTCCCATCCAATCCTCCTCCCCGCGGCCACTCTCTCGGGATGCATCCCGCAGCCACCTGGATTTCAACGCCGGCCAATCCCCACCGAATTCCATCGATCCATCCATCCAACCGCATCTCCCAACGCCCACCTCTTCACTCCGAGCAGCTCGCGAGGCACCGGCCTCCTCAGCTCCTCTGGCCCTGCAGCAACCTCGCCGGAGCTGCACCCGCGTCACCGTCGGCGACCACCTCCATCAGGCCGGACCCCGCACCCCTCGTTGCTTCTCCTTCTCCCGTTCCATCTGGTTCCCTCTCTCACTTGCTCTCTGTCTTCTCCATGGAGACCCGCAGGAACATCGCTACCATGGTCAACCTCGACGTGCCTCGCCGCTGTCGAGTATGGAAGGGTCGACCTCGGTTTTGCCTCCCCGCCTCCTTCGATGCACCACCAGGAGCCCTTGAAGCCTCGCGCCGCCCCGTCTTGCGAGCACACTAGCGCCTTGGACCGATGCCACCAAGAGCCCCGGCGACCCCTCCTGGACCTGCTGCTGCCGCCAAGTTCCCCGCCGCCGTCGCGAGTCCCATGCCGTCGGCCTTCCCTGCGACCTCGCCTCCTCTGCTTCGCTCCAGGAGGACGACCTCAACATCAAGTTCCCCTGCCTACATCGCCTGAAGCCGTCGCCTCGCCGCCAAGTCCCAGCACGCGCCCGCGAAGGCTCTGCTTCGCCGCGCCACCGCACGCAGACCCCTCTGCTCTCCCGCGCCTCTGCCTCGACCTCCGCCTCGCCAAGTCCAGCCGACGACCGAGGCTGCACCCTCAGCTCCGAGCCGACCGCCGCCCTGCGCCTCGTCCGCCTTGTCGGGTTCCTCGCCAAGTCCCGCGTCGGCCTCTGCTTTGCCCTGCCGCCGCGCCTTCGTTCTGTCTCCTGGTGAAGGAGACGACCAGCAGCCAAGCCGCATCGAGCGACGACCGCCTCGCTGCGTTGACCACGCCCTTCCTTCGCCTACGTGGACCGCAGCCACGCCTTCGGCCCAGCGCTCCCTGCCGGCCTTCCTCTCCATCGCGTGGGCTCAGCCCCTCTGGTGAGCGCCTAGTCCGCCCAGATTCGGCCCGTAGTGTTTTTTTCCGCTGCTGCGAATTTGTCTAATTATCCAGAGAGCGCCTGTTTTGCAGAAAAGCCCTCATGTTCATGCATTTAATAACTCACAAACCCTGCATCATATGTAGATAATTCATATATGAAAAATGCTTAGAATTTCATCTAGTTTCATAATATGTAACTTTCATCTATGTTTAAAATGTTTAAATTGATGTTTGCATTAATTTGCTTAAATGCCATGCTAAAATGATTTATTTCATAACTAAATAACCGTAGCTCCGAATTAAATAAACTTTATATGTAAATGGAGTGGAAAAAATGCCTAGTTTAACATGGTGTACTTTGTTTTACTGTTTAACAACATTAAAATATGTTTGAGGGCAGAACAATAGCTAATTCAAAATATGCATATGGGGATTTTTTTTGGAATTGTTGTTTGTTGTTCCGGCCTCATTTAAACTTGCCTAGATAGGTAGTTTTCATATGCTTCACCCCTTGTCATGTTTAATAACATTTAATGTTGTTGGTTACATAAACAAGAGCGAACTAAATAAATGAATGTGGTGTTTCATCCATATGCAACTCGTTGCATATTGAGCTCCACTTAATTGGTAGTATTGTTTGTTGCACTTTGCCATGCTATGCCATGCCTATTTAAACCGGACATGCATCATACTTGATTGTGCACCATGCCGTGTTTATATGATGGTTGTTTACCATGATGTTTGCTTCTTTCCGGTTGTGCTTCTCCTTGATAGTTCCGCTTACGTTGCGGTTGTGAGGATTCGTACTTCTTCATGGACTCGTTCTTCTTCCTAGCAGGATTTCAGGCAAGATGACCATTACCCTCGATATCACTTCTATCTTTGCTTGCTAGTTGTTCGCTCTATTGCTATGCTGCGCTACCTACCACTTGCTCTTCAAGCCTCCCAGATTGCCATGTCAGCCTCTAACCTTTTTCACCCTTCCTAGCAAACCGTTGTTTGGCTATGTTACCGCTTTTGCTCAGCCCCTTTTATAGCGTTGCTAGTCGCAGGTGAAGATGAAGAAGTTTGTTCCATGTTGGAACATGGATATCATGAACTTTGTTGGGATATCACAATAACTATTATTTAATTAATGCATCTATATACTTGGTAAAGGGTGGAAGGCTCGGCCTTATGCCTGGTGTTTTGTTCCACTCTTGCCACCCTAGTTTTCCGTCATACTGGTGTTATGTTCCTTGATTTTGCGTCCCTTACGCGGTTGTGTGATTTATGGGACCCCCTTGACAGTTCGCTTTGAATAAAACTCCTCCATCAAGGCCCAACCTTGGCTTTACCATTTGCCTCACCTAGCCCTTTTTCCCTTGGGTTTCCGGAGCCCGAGGGTCATCTTTATTTACCCCCCGGGCCAGTTCTCCTCCGAGTGCTGGTCCAAACCGAGCGATGTCCGGCGCCCCCTGGGCAACCAGGGTCTATGCCAACCCGACGTCTTGCTCATCTGGTGTGCCCTGAGAATGAGATATGTGCAGCTCCTATCGGGATTTGTCGGCACTACTGGTCTTGTTTTACCATTGTCGAAATGTCTTGTAAACCGGGATTCCGAGACTGATTGGGTCTTTCCGGGAGAAGGTTTATCCTTTGTTGACCGTGAGAGCTTGTGATGGGCTAAGTTGGGACACCCCTGCAGGGTATTATCTTTCGAAAGCCGTGCCCGCGGTTATGTGGCAGATGGGAATTTGTTAATATCCGGTTGTAGAGAACTTGACACTTGACTTAATTAAAATGCATCAACCGCGTGTGTAGCCGTGATGGTCTCTTTTCGGCGGAGTCCGGGAAGTGAACACGGTCTGGGTTATGTATGAACGTAAGTAGTTTCAGGATCACTTCTAGCTTCTCGACCGTTGCGTTGCTTCTCTTCCTGCTCTTATTTGCGTATGTTAGACACCATATTTTGCTTAGTGCTTGCCTCAGCTCCACCTCATTACCCCTTTCCTACCCATAAGCTTAAATAGTCTTGATCTCGCGGGTGTGAGATTGTTGAGTCCTCGTGACTCACAGATTCTACCAAAACAGTTGCAGGTGACGTTGAAACCAGTGCAGGTGACGCAACCGAGCTCAAGTGGGAGTTCGACAAGGACCTTGGTCATTACTATATTTCGTTTCCTGATGATCAGTAGTGGAGCCCAGTTGGGACGATCGGGGATCTAGCTTTTGGGGTTATCTTCTTTTCATTTGGACTTGACCGTAGTCGGTCTATGGGTGTATTTTGAATGATGTATGAATTTATTTATGTATTGTGTGAAGTGGCGATTGTAAGCCAACTCTTTTTATCTCATTCTTGTTCATTACATGGGATTGTGTGAAGATGACCCTTCTTGCGACAAAACCACCATGCGGTTATGCCTCCAAGTCGTGCCTCGACACATGGGAGATATAGCCGCATCGTGGGCGTTACAATATATATATATATATATATATATATATATATATATATATATATATATATATCAATTATTATCATACTTTTAAATAGCGCGCTAAACCTCTTAGCGAATAACCTCTTCTAAACATAGCGAAGTTATATCGCACTATTTAAGATGTTTGACCATGTATTTGGATCAACTTTCCTTAACACAAGACATCTTGTAAACTCTATAGCATGCTACATTGATGCTATAGCATCCTATTTATACTAAAGGGCCCCAATTTCTTAATTTGGCCTCGGGCCCCTGAAATCCCAGGGCCGGCCTTCCCGGGTCTAATCATGTACTATAATTCTAGGTATAGCGGAACATTTTCTCAAAAAAAGCACCTCTAAGAAAAGAGTACCCCTCAGAAAGAAAGAAAAAACTGTAGCGGATCATATACGAGTACGAGACTCATGCCGGAACAACATGACATCTTGTCTGGGCTATTCCACCCGACAATATTGTCTTGGGCCTATACTCGATCGCTGATAGCAATCACACAACAGAGATCTCAGCGTTACTCAAAAATCAAATAGAGATCTCAGTTCGACATTTTTAGTTGTATAACTTGTGCGGGCTCAATCGTACAGTGCTTCACACAATGCATCACAGTACATGTGTCACTCAAATATTGTGTTCTGAGTCGAAGCGTCGGCATCTGGCGGGGTGTGATAAACTCTTGGGCTCCTAGAACACAACGATACATTCCTATGTAAGAAAGATAACCAACGGGTCAACAACTAATTCGTCAAACCCCACACACACGTGCATGCCCTGCGGTGGAACAACATGTATCACAACACAAACTCTATGACTCAAAGCATATATTCAAAGGCTCTATTGATCAAGATATAACACCTATATATGAATCTTTACCTCTTGACCATTTCGAGACTCCTCGCCATGTCCGTGATCTCATCCGAGACTCCGAACAACATTCGGTCACCAAATCACATAATTCATATAATACAAAATTGTCATCGAACGTTAAGCGTGCGAACCCTACGGGTTTGAGAACTATGTAGACATGACCGAGACACTTCTCCGGTCAATAACCAACAGCGGAACCTGGATGCTCATATTGGTTCCCACATATTCTACGAAGATCTTTATCGGTCGTACCGTAATGACAACATATGTTATTGCCTTTGTCATCGGTATGCTACTTGCCCGAGATTCGATCGTCGGTATCTTCATACCTAGTTCAATCTCGTTACCGGCAAGTCTCTTTACTCGTTCTGTAATACATCATCCCGCAACTAACTCATTAGTCACATTGCTCGCAAGGCTTATTATGATGTGCATTACCGAGTGGGCCCAGAGATACCTCTCCGATACTTGGAGTGACAAATCCTAATCTCGATCTATGCCAACCCAACAAACACCTTCGGAGATACCTGTAGAGCATCTTTATAATCACCCAGTTATGTTGTGGCGTTTGATAGCACACAAGGTATTCCTCCGGTATCCGGCAGTTGCATAATCTCATAGTCGAAGGAATATGTATTTGACATGAAGAAAGCAATAGCAATAAAACTGAATGATCAACATGCTAAGCTAACGGATGGGTCTTGTCCATCACATCATTCTCCTAATGATGTGATCCCGTTCATCAAATGACAACACATGTCTATGGTTAGGAAACTCAACCATCTTTGATTAACGAGCTAGTCTAGTAGAGGCTTACTAGGGACACGGTGTTTTGTCTATGTATCCACACATGTATCAAGTTTCCGGTTAATACAATTCTAGCATGGATAATAAACATTTATCATGATATAAGGAAATATAAAATAACAACTTTATTATTACCTCTAGGGCATATTTCCTTCAGTCTTCCACTTGCACTAGAGTCAATAATCTAGTTCACATCGCCATGTGATTTAACACCAATAGTTCACATCATCATGTGATTAACACCCTATAGCCACATCGCCATGTGACCAATACCCAAACGGTTTAGTAGAGTCAATAATCTTGTTCACATCGTCATGTGATTAACACCCAAAGAGTACTAAGGTGTGATCATGTTTTGCTTGTGAGAGAAGTTTTAGTCAACGGGTCAGCCACATTCAGATCCGTATGTATTTTGCAAATTTCTATGTCTACAATGCTCCTTATGGAGCTACTCTAGCTAATTGCTTTCACGTTCAATATGTATCTAGATTGAGACTTAGAGTCATCTAGATCAGTGTCAAAGCTTGCATCGACGTTACTCTTTATGACGAACTCTTTATCACCTCCATAACCGAGAAACATTTCCTTAGTCCTCTTTAAGGTAACTAAGGATAATTTTGACCGCTGTCCAGTGATCTACTCTTAGATCACTATTGTACCCCCTTGCCAAACTCATGGCAAGGTATACAATAGGTCTGGTACACAACATGGCATACTTATAGAACCTATGGCTGAGGCATAAGGAATGACTTTCATTCTCTCTCTATCTTCTGCCGTGGTCGGGCTTTGAGTCTTACTCAACTTCACACCTTGAAACACAGGCAAGAACCCTTTCTTTGTCTGATACATTTTGAACTTCTTCAAAATCTTGTCAAGGTATGTGCTTTGTGAAATTCCTATTAAGCGTCTTGATCTATCCCTATAGATCTTGATGCCCAATATATAAGTAGTTTCACCGAGGTCTTACATTGAAATCTTATTCAAGTATCCTTTTATGCTATCCAGAAATTCTATATCATTTCCAATCAACAATTTGGCATCCACATATGATATCAGAAATGCTACGGAGCTCCCACTCACTTTCTTGTAAATACATGCTTCACCATAAGTCTATATAAAACCATATGTTTTGATCAGCTTATCAAAGCGTATATTCCAACTCCGAGATGCTTGCACCAGTCCATAGATGGATCGCTGGAGTTTGCACACTTTGTTAGCACCTTTAGGATCGACAAAACCTTCTGGTTGCATCATATACAACTCTTCCTTAAGAAATCCATTAAGGAATGCAGTTTTGACATCCATTTGCCAGATTTCATAAAATTTGACAATAGCAAACATGATTCAGATAGATTTAAGCATATCCACGAGTCAGAAAATCTCATCGTAGTCAATACCTTGAACTTGTCGAAAACCTTTTGCGACAAGTTGAGCTTTGTAGATAGTAACACTACCATCAGCGTCCGTCTTCCTCTTGAAGATCCATTTATTCTCAATGGCTTGTCGATCATCGGGCAAGTCCACCAAAGTCCACACTTTGTTCTCATACATGGATCCTATCTCAGATTTCATGGCCTCAAGCCATTTATCGGAATCTGGGTTCATCGTCGCTTCCTCATAGTTCGTAGGTTTGTCATGGTCTTGTAACATGACTTCCAAAACAGGATTACCGTACCACTCTGGTGCGGAACATGCTCCGGTTGACCTACGAGGTTTGGTAGTAACTTGATCTGAAGTTTCATGATCATTATCATTAGCTTCCTCTCTAGTTGGTGTAGGCATCACGGGAACGGTTTTCTGTGATGAGCTACTATCCAATTCGAGAGAAGGTACAATTACCTCATCAAGTTCTACTTTCCTCCCACTCACTTCTTTTGAGAGAAACTCCTTCTCTAGAAAGGATCCATTCCTAGCAACAAAGATCTTGCATTTGGATCTGTGATAGAAGGTGTACCCAACAGTTTCTTTTGGGTATCCTATGAAGACGCACTTCTCCAATTTGGGTTCGAGCTTATCAGGCTGAAACTTTTTCACATAAGCATCGCAACCCCAAACTTTAAGAAACGACAGCTTAGGTTTCTTGCCAAATCACAGTTCATATGGTGTCGTCTCAACGGATTTAGATGGTGCCCTATTTAACATGAATGCAACTATCTCTAATGCATAACCCCAAAACGATAGTGGTAAATCAGTAAGAGACATCATAGATCGCACTATATCCAATAAAGTACGGTTACGACGTTCGGATACACCATTACGCTGTGGTGTTCCAGGTGGCGTGAGTTGTGAAACTATTCCACATTGTTTAAATGAAGGCCAAACTCGTAACTCAAATATTCGCCTCCGTGATCAGATCGTAGAAACTTTATTTTCTTGTTACGATGATTCTCCACTTCACTCTGAAATTCTTTGAACTTTTCAAATGTTTCAGACTTGTGTTTCATCAAGTAGATATACCCATATTTGATCAAATCATCTGTGAAGGTCAGAAAATAACGATACCCGCCGCGAGCCTCAACACTCATCGGACCGCATACATCGGTATGTATTATTTCCAATAAGTCAGTGGCTCGCTCCATTGTTCCGGTGAACGGAGTCTTAGTCATCTTGCCAATGAGGCATGGTTCGCAAGCATCAAATGATTCATAATCAAGTGATTCCAAATGTCCATCCACATGGAGTTTCTTCATGTGCTTTACACCAATATGACCTAAACGGCAGTGCCACTAGTATGTTGCACTATCATTATCAACTTTGCATCTTTTGGCATGAATATTATGAATATGTGTATCACTATGA
This sequence comes from Triticum aestivum, assembly GCF_018294505.1. Lineage (NCBI taxonomy): Eukaryota > Viridiplantae > Streptophyta > Magnoliopsida > Poales > Poaceae > Triticum > Triticum aestivum. The sequence goes on from NC_057811.1 coordinate 252,133,756, forward strand.
TCGAGATTCAATAAACCATTCACCTTGGGTGTATGACCACAGAAGGTTTTATTCATGTGAACAGAATAACAATTATTCTTTGACTTAAATGAATAACCGCATTGCAATAAACATGATCCAATCATATTCATGCTCAACGCAAACACCAAATAACATTTATTTTAGGTTCAACACTAATGCCGAAGGTAAAGGGAGTGTGCGATGGTGATCTTATCAACCTTGGAATCACTCCAACACACATCGTCACCTCGCCCTCAACTAGTATCTGTTCATTTTGCAACTCCTCTTTCGAGTTACAAATCTTTGCAACTGAACCGGTATCAAATACCCAGGGGCTACTATGAACACTAGTAAAGAACACATCAATAACATGTATATCAAATATACCTTTGTTCACTTTGCCATCCTTCTTATCCGCCAAGTTTTGGGGCAGTTCCGCTTCCAGTGACCATTTCCTTTGCAGTAGAAGCACTCAGTTTCAGGTTTGGGTCTAGCTTTGGGCTTCTTCACGGGAGTGGCAACTTGCTTGCCATTCTTCTTGATGTTCCCTTTCTTTCCCTTGCCCTTTTTCTTGAAACTAGTGTTCTTGTTTAACAATCAACACTTGATGCTATTTCTTGATTTTTACCTTCGCCGATTTCAGCGTCGCGAAGAGCTTGGGAATCGTTTTCGTTATCCTTTGCATATTATAGCTCATCACAAAGTTCTAGTAACTTGGTGATAGTGACTAGAGAGCTCTGTCAATCACTATCTTATCTGGAAGATTAACTCCCACTTGATTCAAGCGATTGTAGTACCCAGACATTCTGAGCACATGCTCACTAGCTGAGCTATTCTCCTCCATCTTGTAGGCAAAGTACTTGTCAGAGGTCTCATACCTCTTAACACGGGCATGAGTCTGAAATATCATTTTCAGCTCTTGGAACATATCATATGCTCCATGGCGTTGAAAACATTTTTGAAGTCCCGGTTCTAAGCCGTAAAGCATGGTGCACTAAACTATCAAGTAGTCATCATACCGAGCTTGTCAAACGTTCATAACATCTGCATCTGCTCCTACAATAGGTCTGTCACCTAGCGGTGCATCAAGGACATAATTCTTCTGTGCAGCAATGAGGATAATCCTCAGATCACGGACCCAGTCTGCATCATTGCTACTATCATCTTTCAACTTAGTTTTCTCTAGGAACATATCAAAACTAAAACAGGGGAGCTATACGCAAGCTATTGATCTACAACATAGATATGCAAAAACTATCAGGACTAAGTTCATGATAAATTAAGTTCAATTAATCATATTACTTAAGAACTCCCACTTAGATAGACATCCCTCGAGTCATCTAAATGATTACGTGATCCATATTAACTAAACCATGTCCGATCATCACGTGAGATGGAGTAGTTTTCAATGGTGAACATCTCTATGTTGATCATATCTACTGTTGGAAGACATAGTAATTTCAAAAAAATTCCTACGCACACGCAAGATCATGGTGATGCATAGCAACGAGAGGGGAGAGTGTTGTCCACGTACCCTCGTAGACCGAAAGCGGAAGCGTTAGCACAACGCGGTTGATGTAGTCGTACGTCTTCACGATCCGACCGATCAAGTACCGAACATACGACACCTCCGAGTTCAGCACACGTTCAGCCCGATGACGTCCCTCGAACTCCGATCCAACCGTGTGTTGAGGGAGAGTTTCGTCAGCACGATGGCGTGGTGAAAATGATGATGTTCTACCGACGCAGGGCTTCGCCTAAGCACCGCTACAATATTATCGAGGTGGATTATGGTGGAGGGGGGCACCGCACACGGCTAAAAGATCAATCATCAATTGTTGTGTCTCTAGGGTGCCCCTGCCCCCATATATAAAGGAGCAAGGGGGGAGAGGCGGCCGGCCAGGAGGGGCGCGCCAGGAGGAGTCCTACTCCCACCGGGAGTAGGACTCCCTCCCTTTTCCATGTTGGATTAGGAGAGGAGAGGGAAGGAGAGAGAGGGGAAAGGAAAGGGGTGGCGCCGCCCCCCTCCTTGTCCAATTCGGACTTGGGGGGGGGGGAGGGGCGCGCGGCTGCCCCTTGGCCACCTCTCCTCTTCCACCAATTGGGCCCACGAGGCCCAATAACCTCCGGGGGGTTCCGGTAACCCTCCGGTACTCCGGTATATATCCGATAACCCCCGGAACCATTCTGGTGTCCGAATATAGTCGTCCAATATATCAATCTTCATGTCTCGACCATTTCGAGACTCCTCGTCATGTCCGTGATCACATCCGGGACTCCGAACTATCTTCGGTACATCAAAACATATAAACTCATAATATAACTGTCATCGAAACTTTAAGCGTGCGGACCCTACGGGTTGGAGAACTATGTAGACATGACCAAGACACGTCTCCGGCCAATAACCAATAGCGGAAACTGGATGCTCATATTGGCTGCCACATATTCTACGAAGATCTTTATCGGTCAAATCGCATAACAACATACGTTGTTCCCTTTGTCATCGGTATGTTACTTGCCCGAGATTCGATCGTCGGTATCTCAATACCTAGTTCAATCTCGTTACCGGCAAGTCTCTTTACTCGTTCCGTAATACATCATCCCGCAACTAACTCATTAGTTGCAATGCTTGCAAGGCTTAAGTGATGTGCATTACCGAGTGGGCCTAGAGATACCTCTCCGACAATCGGAGTGACAAATCCTAATCTCGAAATACGCAAACCCAACAAGTACCTTTGGAGACACATGTAGAGTACCTTTATAATCACCCAGTTACGTTGTGACGTTTGGTAGCACACAAAGTGTTCCTTCGGTAAACGGGAGTTGCATAATCTCATAGTCATAGGAACATGTATAAGTCATGAAGAAAGCAATAGCAGAATACTAAACGATCGTGTGCTAAGCTAACGGAATGGGTCAAGTCAATCACATCATTCTCCTAATGATGTGACCCCGTTAATCAAATGACCATGTCTATGGCTAGGAAACATAACCATCTTTGATCAACGAGCTAGTCAAGTAGAGGCATACTAGTGACACTCTGTTTGTCTATGTATTCACACAAGTATTATGTTTCTGGTTAATACAATTCTAGCATGAATAATAAACATTTATCATGATATAAGGAATTAAATATTAACTTTATTATTGCCTCTAGGGCATATTTCCTTCAGTCTCCCACTTGCACTAGAGTCAATAATCTAGATTACACAGTAATGATTCTAACACCCATGGAGCCTTGGTGCTGATCATGTTTTGCTCGTGGAAGAGGCTTAGTCAACGGGTGTGCAACATTCAGATCCGTATGTATCTTGCAAATTTCTATGTCTCCCACCTGGACTAAATCCCGGATGGAACTAAAGCGTCTCTTGATGTGCTTGGTTGTCTTGTGAAATCTGGATACCTTCGCCAAGGCAATTGCACCAGTATTGTCACAAAAGATTTTCATTGGACCTGATGCACTAGGTATGACACCTAGATCGGATATGAACTCCTTCATCCAGACTCCTTCATTTGCTACTTCCGAAGCAGCTATGTACTCCGCTTCACACGTAGATCCCGCCACGACGCTTTGTTTAGAACTGCACCAACTGACAGCTCCACCGTTCAATGTAAACACGTATCCGGTTTGCGATTTAGAATCGTCCGGATCAGTGTCAAAGCTTGCATCAATGTAACCATTTACGATGAGCTCTTTGTCACCTCCATAAATGAGAAACATATCCTTAGTCCTTTTCAGGTATTTCAGGATGTTCTTGACCGCTGTCCAGTGATCCACTCCTGGATTACTTTGGTACCTCCCTGCTAGACTTATAGCAAGGCACACATCAGGTCTGGTACACAGCATTGCATACATGATAGAGCCTATGGCTGAAGCATAGGGAACATCTTTCATCTTCTCTCTATCTTCTGCAGTGGTCGGGCATTGAGTCTTACTCAACTTCACACCTTGTAACACAGGCAAGAACCCTTTCTTTGCTTGATCCATTTTGAACTTCTTCAAAACTTTTTCAAGGTATGTGCTTTGTGAAAGTCCAATTAAGCGTCTTGATCTATCTCTATAGATTTTGATGCCCAATATATAAGCAGCTTCACCGAGGTTTTTCATTGAAAAACTCTTATTCAAGTATCCCTTTATGCTATCCAGAAATTCTATATCATTTCCAATCAGCAATATGTCATCCACATATAATATTAGAAATGCTACAGAGCTCCCACTCACTTTCTTGTAAATACAGGCTTCTCCAAAAGTCTGTATAAAACTGATACGTCTCCAACGTATCTATAATTTATGAAGTACTCATGCTATTATACTATCCTTCTAGGATGCTTTATATGCATTTATATGATATTTTATATGATTTTTGGGACTAACCTATTAACCTAGAGCCCAGTGCCAGTTTCTGTTTTCTCCTTGTTTTAGAGTATCGCAGAAAAGGAAAACTGAACGGAGTCCAATTGACGTGCCACTTGACGGAGATCATTTTTGGACCAGAAGAAGCCCACGGAGTACCAGAAGTAGGCCAGAAGAGTCCCAGGCTGCCCACGAGGGTGGGGGGCGCGCCCACCCCCCTAGGGCGCGCCCCCTGCCTCGTGGACAGCCCGGATACCCCCTGGCGTGAAATCAACTCAAAACTCTTCTATATATACCCAAACTTCCAGAAAGAAACCTAGATCGGAAGTTCCGCCGCCGCAAGCCTCTGTAGCCACGAGAAGTCAATCTAGGCCCTCTCCGACACCCTGCCGGAGGGGGCCATCATCACCGGAGGCCATGGAGGAGTATCCCGGAGGGGCCATCATCACCATGAAGGCCAAGGACCAGAGGGTGGAGGCCATGGAGGAGGAAGCACAAGGGGGAGAACCTCTCCTCCTCTCTCTCGGTGGCGCCGGAGTGCCATCGGGAGGGGAATCATCGCCACGGTGATCGTCTTCATCAACATCATCATCACCATCCTCATCTCTTTTACGCGGTCCACTCTCCCGCACCCCGCTGTAATCCCTACTTGAACATGGTGCTTTATGCCACATATTATGATCCAATGATGTGTTGCCATCCTATGATGTTTTGAGTAGATATCTTTTGTCTATGGGTTGATTGATGATCTAGATTGCTATGAGTTGTATGTTTTACTTTGATGATGTCCTATGGTGCCCTCCGTGTCGCGCAAGCGTGAGGGGTTCCGCTGTAGGGTGTTGCAATATGTTCATGATTCGCTTATAGTGGGTTGGTGAGTGACTGAAACACAAACCCGAGTAAGAGGGATTGTTGCGTATGGGAATAAAGAGGACTTGATGCTTTAATGCTATGGTTGGGTTTTACCTTAATGTTCTTTAGTAGTTGCGGATGCTTGCTAGAGTTCCAACCATAAGTGCATATGATCCAAGTAGAGAAAGTATGTTAGCTTATGCCTCTCCCTCATGTGAAACTGCAATAGTGATTACCGGTCTTGTTAACAATTGGCTAGGACAATTCCGCACACCGATCCACCATTATTCCACACTCGCTATTTATAATATTTAGTAATATATTCTAACTTTATGATAACAGCACCTACTTTTATATTTTAGCTCTCCGATATCATACAAAGTTATCCTCTTCATACCCACAACGTAGTTTTACTTCTCGTTTCTAGTGGAAGCAAACGTTCGGTGCACGTAGAGTCGTATCAGTGGCAGATAGGGCTTGAGAGAATATTGATCTTACCTTTAGCTCCTTGTGAGTTCGACACTCCATACTTATCACTTCCACCTTTGGAAATTGCTATGATGATTCCCTGCACTTGGGGATTATCAAGCTCTTTTCTGGCGCCGTTGCCGGGGAGCAATAGCGTGGGGTTGATATTCTCGTGTGTGCTTGTTTGCTTTCTTCACTAAGTAGATTTTGTTTTTCCTTTTTATTTCTGTTTAGTTGTGGGTGAAACATACAAAAAAAATTAAAATAATGAAAATACAAAAAAATTTACTTGCCTAAAAAGTTTTTCAAAAAAAGAGAAGTGATTGGAAGGTTTTGCATTGAAGAAGTGAGGGTCGACCTTGAGCACTTGTGTTCATGCTCACGGAAACAATGTAGAATTTTTCATGGAAGTTTCTCTGTAAATAATTATCCCCTTGTATATATTCATTGTATTATAAAAATAATGTGCCAAGCTTTGGTTTTAGGATGATTAGATTGCTTGTTTACTGTGTGCAGAACAAAAACAGAAACTTTGGCTGTAGTGCGTGAATTTACATTTTTTACTGGAAAGTCAAATGGGTCTGAAACTTTTTGAACATTACTTCTGTACAAATTGTTCAAATTGGCAAATTTAGTTCATAATTTTAGGAGTTACAGAAGTTTTCTAAACTTCCAGATTACTACAGACTGTCCTGTTTAAGACAGATTCTGTTTTTGATGCATTGCTTGCTTGTTTTGATGAAACTATCGGTCTCTATCAGTGGATTAAGCCATGGAAAAGTTATATTACAGTAGCTATAATGCAAAAACAAAATATGAATTGGTTTTCAACAGTAATTATAGTAGTAATTTGCTTTGTTATACTAACGGATCTCACAAAGTTTTTGTTAAGTTTTTGTGGATGAAGTGTTCGAAGAACGAGGAGTTACCGATGTGAGAAGAATAAAGAGAAGCAAGAGTTCAAGCTTGGGGATGCCCAAGGCACCCCAAGTAAATATTTCAAAGGATACTCAAGCATCTAAGCTTGGGAATGCCCCGGTTGGCATCCCATCTTTCTTCTTCAACAAATATCGGTATACCTCGGTTTTTGTTTTGTTCACATGATTTGTGTCCTCTGTGTTCTTGTTTTTCCTTTAAGAACCATGCTAGCATGAGATAGCCCTTCATTGATTTATAGAATACTTCATGTGCTTCACTTAAATCTTTTAATTATGACCTTATAAAATTACTCTTTGTGCTTCACTTAAATCTTTTGAGTATGGTTTTATAGAATGCTTCGTGTGCTTCACTTATATATTTTGAGCTTGGATATTGGTTAGTCTATGTTAATTGTAGAATGCTCCATGAACTTCACTTATATATTTTGGAGTATGAATAATACTATAATTTAAAGTGGGTTTGGAAGAGTGTCAACTTTAGGAATTAGCGATCCCACTATTTTGGAGGGTGTTGAATCTTAGTGTGATATTTATGGAAGTGGATTTGGAAGAGTGTCAACTTTAGCTAGTAATGATTCCACTATTTCGGAAGAGGTTCCAATTGAGTATGAGAACAAAGTAGCTATCCTTGATGCTACTGAAAATTATTACGAGGGAGGAATACATGCTTGTAGGAGTTGCAATAATATCAAGTTTCCTCTCTATGTGCTTAAAGTTTTGAAGTTATACTTGTTTTGCCTTCCTATGCTAGTTGATTCTTGTTCCCATAAGTTGTGTGCTCACAAAATCCCTAGGCATAGGAAGTGGGTTAGATTTAAATGTGCTAGTCATATTCTTCAAGATGCTCTCTTTGTGTTTCGATTCTTGTCTATTATGTGAGCATCATTGAAATCATCATGCCTAGCTAAAAGGCATTAAAGAAAAGCGCTTTTTGGGAGACAACCCAATATTTACCCTTACTGTTTTTGTGTGTTTAAATGATTAAGATACTGTAGTAATCATGTTTTATAGCTTTTGTTTCAATAAAGTGCCAAGTAAGACCTTTGGAAAGACTTGGGTAAAAGTTAATGTGATCTTGCTGTAAAAAACAGAAACTTTGCGCTCACGAGAATAGATGTAATCTTTTACAGAAGAGTGATTTTGAGTTGATTCTTTTTGCAAAAAATTAATAGACAAATTCCTCACGTCCTTCAATTTATTTCATAATTTTTGGAGTAGCAGAAGTATGGTTATTGTTCAGATCATTACAGACTGTTCTGTTTCTGACAGATTCTGTTTTCATTGCATAGTTTGCTTGTTTTCTAGTTTCTATGGCTTATATTCTTCAATATAAATTGTAGAAATGATATGGTACAGTAGGCATTGTGTGAGAACAATTATGAACCTTGTCTTTGACAGTACCAAAGTGAATGTTTTGCTCTTTATCATACTAACCTATCTCACGAAGTTGCGTTAAGTTTTGTGTGATTGAAGTTTTCAAGTTTTGGGTGAGATATTGATATGAGGAGAATAAGGAGTGGAAAGACCCTAAGCTTGGGGATGAACAAGGCACCCCAAGTTAATATTCAAGGAAGACTCAAGTACCTAAGCTTGGGGATGCCCCGGAAGGCATCCTCTCTTTCGTCTTCAAAACTATCGGTATACCTTACTCGGAGCTATATTTTTATTCGTCACATGATATGTGTTTTGCTTGGAGCGTATTTTCAATTTTACTTGCTGTTTGAATAAAATCATCAGATCTGAAATATTGAATGAAAAAGAATCCTCCCATGGCTAGTTAATTATTTGACTACTCAGTGTTCTTCACTCATATCTTTTGTAGTTTGTCATTTACTCTTGTGCTTCATGTATATCCTATGAGTAAATGGTTGAATAAATTGAATGTCATAAATCTGAATTTATATATGTTTCATATGCTTATAACATGGAGAGTAATGACTTCACACATAATAAGTATAGGTAGTAAACTTATTGAAAGTTAGCAAACGCAGAATTGGTCACTTGAACAATTCATGAAAGAATATTGAAGGAAGAGAGGTTTCACATATAAATATACTATCTTGGACATGTTTTATGATTGGGAGCACTCATTAAAATATGACATGCTAAAGAGTTGATGTTGGACAAGGAAGACAACGTAATGGGTTATGTTTTCTTATATCTGAAATAAAGTATATTGTCATGGATCATCCAACATGTTGAGCTTGCCTTTCCCCCTCATGCTAGCCAAATTATTTGCACCAAGTAGAGATACTACTTGTGCTTCCAAATACCCTTAAAACCAGTTTTTCCATGAGAGTCCACCATATCTACCTATGGATTGAGTAAGATCCTTCAAGTAAGTTGTCATCGGTGCAAGCAATAAAAATTGCTCTCTAAATATGTATGATTGATTGGTGTGGAGGAAATAAGCTTTATACGATCTTGTGATGTGGAAGAAATAAAAGCGACGGACTGCATAATAAAGGTCCATATCACAAGGGGCAGTATAAAGTGACGTTCTTTCGCATTAAGATTTTGTGCATCCAACCCTGAAAGCGCATGGCAACCCCTACTTCCCTCTGCGAAGGGCCTATCTTTTACTTTTACCTTCTACCTTATGCAAGAGTCATGGTGATCTTCACCTTTCCTTTTTACATTTTATCCTTTGGCAAGCACAGGATGTTGGAAGGATCCTGATATATATATCTAATTGGATGTAAGTTAGCATGAGCTATTATTATTGACATTACCCTTGAGGTAAAAGGTTGGGAGGCGAAACTATAAGCCCCTATCTTTCTCTGTGTCCGATTAAAACTCCATAACCACAAGTATTGCGTGAGTGTTAGCAATTGTGAAAGATTAAATGATAGTTGAGTATGTGGAGTTTGCTAAATCAAAGCTCTGACATAGACCCTTCCGGAAAATAAGATGAATTGCAATTGTTTGATGACTGAGGATATAGTTTGTTAGTTTCAAGAAAGTTTATGATCTATACTTTAACATGTGAATAGCTTGTTACTTTATCATGAGAAGTTTTATGAGATGAGCTATTGTTATGACATATAATGATGTAAAAAAAGTGATTGGAATTATCATTGATCAAACTTAAGCACTTGCTAGCATTCACACTTCATAAATTATTTCTTTTATCATTTTCCTACTCGAGGACGAGCAGGAATTAAGCTTGCGGATGCTGATACGTCTCCAACGTATCTATAATTTATGAAGTATTCATGCTATTATACTATCCTTCTAGGATGCTTTATATGCATTTATATGATATTTTATATGATTTTTGGGACTAACCTATTAACCTAGAGCCCAGTGCCAGTTTCTGTTTTCTCCTTGTTTTAGAGTATCGCAGAAAAGGAAAACTAAACGGAGTCCAATTGATGTGCCACTTGATGGAGATCATTTTTGGACCAGAAGAAGCCCACAGAGTACCAGAAGCAGGCCAGAAGAGTCCCGGGCTTCCCATGAGGGTGGGGGGTGCGCCCACCCCCCTAGGGCATGCCCCCTGCCTCGTGGACAGCCCGGATACCCCCTGACGTGAAATCAACACAAAACTCTTCTATATATACCCAAACTTCCAGAAAGAAACCTAGATCGGAAGTTCCGCCGCCGCAAGCCTCTGTAGCCACGAGAAGTCAATCTAGGCCCTCTCCGGCACCCTGCCGGAGGAGGCCATCATCACCGGAGGCCATGGAGGAGTATCCCGGAGGGGCCATCATCACCATGAAGGCCAAGGACCAGAGGGTGGAGGCCATGGAGGAGGAAGCACAAGGGGGAGAACCTCTCCTCCTCTCTCTCGGTGGCGCCGGAGTGCCATCGGGAGGGGAATCATCGCCATGGTGATCGTCTTCATCAACATCATCATCACCATCCTCATCTCTTTTATGCGGTCCACTCTCCCGCACCCCGCTGTAATCCCTACTTGAACATGGTGCTTTATGCCACATATTATGATCCAATGATGTGTTGCCATCCTATGATGTTTTGAGTAGATATCTTTTGTCTATGGGTTGATTGATGATCTAGATTGCTATGAGTTGTATGTTTTACTTTGATGCTGTCCTATGGTGCCCTCCGTGTCGCGCAAGCGTGAGGGGTTCCGCTGTAGGGTGTTGCAGTACGTTCATGATTCGCTTATAGTGGGTTGGTGAGTGACTGAAACACAAACCCGAGTAAGAGGGATTGTTGCGTATGGGAATAAAGAGGACTTGATGCTTTAATGCTATGGTTGGGTTTTACCTTAATGATCTTTAGTAGTTGCGGATGCTTGCTAGAGTTCCAATCATAAGTGCATATGATCCAACTAGAGAAAGTATGTTAGCTTATGCCTCTCCCTCATGTGAAACTGCAATAGTGATTACCGGTCTTGTTAATAATTGCCTAGGACAATTCCGCACACCGATCCACCATTATTCCACACTCGCTATTTATAATATTTAGTAATATATTCTAACTTTATGGTAACATCACCTACTTTTATATTTTAGCTCTCCGATATCATACAAAGTTATCCTCTTCATACCCACAACATAGTTTTACTTCTCGTTTCTAGTGGAAGCAAATGTTCGGTGCACGTAGAGTCATATCAGTGGCAGATAGGACTTGAGAGAATATTGATATTACCTTTAGCTCCTTGTGGGTTCGACACTCCATACTTATCACTTCCACCTTTGGAAATCGCTACGATGATTCCCTGCACTTGGGGATTATCAAAAACGCTTTGATCACACTATCAAAGCGTTTATTCCAACTCCGAGAGGCTTGCACCAGTCCATAAATGGATCGCTGGAGCTTGCACACTTTGTTAGCTCCCTTTGGATCGACAAAACCTTCCGGTTGCATCATATACAACTCTTCTTCCAGAAACCCATTCAGGAATGCAGTTTTTTACATCCATTTGCCAAATTTCATAATCATAAAATGCGGCAATTGCTAACATGATTCGGACAGACTTAAGCATCGCTACGGGTGAGAAGGTCTCATCGTAGTCAATCCCTTGAACTTGTCAAAAGCCTTTCGCAACGAGTCGCGCTTTATAGACAGTAACATTACCGTCAGCGTCAGTCTTCTTCTTGAAGATCCATTTGTTCTCAATGGCTTGCCGATCATCGGGCAAGTCAACCAAAGTCCACACTTTGTTCTCATACATGGATCCCATCTCAGATTTCATGGCCTCAAGCCATTTTGCGGAATCTGGGCTCACCATCACTTCTTCATAGTTCGTAGGTTCGTCATGGTCTAGTAACATAACTTCTAGAATAGGATTACCGTACCACTCTGGTGCGGATCTTACTCTGGTTGACCTACGAGGTTCAGTAACAACTTGATATGAAGTTTCATGATCATCGTCATTAACTTCCTCACTAATTGGTGTAGGTGTCGCAGAAACCGGTTTCTGTGATGAACTACTTTCCAATAAGGGAGCAGGTACAGTTACCTCATCAAGTTCTACTTTCCTCCCACTCACTTCTTTCGAGAGAATCTCCTTCTCTAGAAAGATTCTGAATTTAGCAACAAAAGTCTTGCCTTCGGATCTGTGATAGAAGGTGTACCCAACTGTCTCTTTTGGGTATCCTATGAAGACACATTTTTCTGATTTGGGTTCGAGCTTATCAGGTTGAAGCTTTTTCACATAAGCATCACAGCCCCAAACTTTAAGAAACAACAACTTTGGTTTCTTGCCAAACCACAGTTCATAAGGCGTCGTCTCAACGGATTTCGATGGTGTCCTATTTAACGTGAATGCAGCCGTCTCTAAAGCATAACCCCAAAACGATAGCGGTAAATCAGTAAGAGACATCATAGATCTCACCATATCAAGTAAAGTACGATTACGACGTTCGGACACACCATTACGCTGTGGTGTTCCGGGTGGCGTGGGTTGCGAAACTATTCCGCATTGTTTCAAATGAAGACCAAACTCGTAACTCAAATATTCTCCTCCACGATCAGATCGTAGAAACTTTATTTTCTTATTACGATGATTTTCAACTTCACTCTAAAATTCTTTGAACTTTTCAAATGTTTCAGACTTATGTTTCATTAAGTAGATATACTCATATCTGCTCAAATCATCTATGAAGGTGAGAAAATAACGATATCCGCCACGAGCCTCAATATTCACCGGACCACATACATTTGTATGTATGATTTCCAACAAATCTGTTGCTCGCTCCATAGTACCGGAGAACGGTGTTTTAGTCATCTTGCCCATGAGGCACGGTTCTTAAGTACCAAGTGATTCATAATCAAGTGGTTCCAAAAGTCCATCAGTATGGAGTTTCTTCATGCGCTTTATACCGATATGACCTAAACGGCAGTGCCACAAATAAGTTGCACTATCATTATCAACTCTGCAATTTTGGCTTCAATATTATGAATATGTGTATCACTACTATCGAGATTCAACAAAAATAGACCACTCTTCAAGGGTGCATGACCATAAAAGATATTACTCATATAAATAAAACAACCATTATTCTCTAATTTAAATGAATAACCGTCTCGCATCAAACAAGATCCAGATACAATGTTCATGCTCAACGCTGGCACCAAATAACAATTATTCAGGTCTAAAACTAATCCCGAAGGTAGATGTAGAGGTAGCGTGCCGACCGCGATCACATTGACTTTGGAACCATTTCCCACGCGCATCATCACCTCGTCCTTAGCCAATCTTCGCTTAATCCGTAGTCCCTGTTTCGAGTTGCAAATATTAGCAACAGAACCAGTATCAAATACCCAGGTGCTACTGCGAGCATTAGTAAGGTACACATCAATAACATGTATATCACATATACCTTTGTTCAACTTGCCATCCTTCTTATGCGCCAAATACTTGGGGCAGTTCCGCTTCCAGTGACCAGTCTGCTTGCAGTAGAAGCACTCAGTCTCAGGCTTAGGTCCAGACTTGGGTTTCTTCTCCTGAGCAGCAACTTGCTTGCTGTTCTTCTTGAAGTTCCCCTTCTTCTTCCCTTTGCCCTTTTTCTTGAAACTGGTGGTCTTATTGACCATCAACACTTGATGCTCCTTCTTGATTTCTACCTCCGTAGCCTTTAGCATTGCGAAGAGCTCGGGAATCGTCTTATCCATCCCTTGCATGTTATAGTTCATCACGAAGCTCTTGTAGCTTGGTGGCAGTGATTGAAGAATTCTGTCAATGACGCTATCATCCGGAAGATTAACTCCCAGTTGAATCAAGTGATTGTTATACCTAGATATTTTGAGTATATGCTCACTGGCAGAACTATTCTCCTCCATCTTGCAGCTGTAGAACTTATTGGAGACTTCGTATCTCTCAATCCGGGCATTTGCTTGAAATATTAACTTCAACTCCTGGAACATCTCATATGCTCCATGACGTTCAAAACGTTGTTGAAGACCCGGTTCTAAGCCGTAAAGCATGGCACACTGAACTATCGAGTAGTCATCAGCTTTGCTCTACTAGACGTTCATAACATCTGGTGTTGCTCCTGCAGCAGGTCTGGCACCCAGCGGTGCTTCCAGGACGTAATTCTTCTGTGCAGCAATGAGGATAATCCTCAAGTTACGGACCCAGTCCGTGTAATTGCTACCATCATCTTTCAACTTTGCTTTCTCAAGGAATGCATTAAAATTCAACGGAACAACAGCACAGGCCATCAATCTACAATCAACATAGACAAGCATAATACTATCAGGTACCAAGTTCATGATAAATTTAAGTTCAATTAATCATGTTATTAAAGAACTCCCACTTAGATAGACATCCCTCTAATCCTCTAAGTGATCACGTGATCCAAATCAACTAAACCATGTCCGATCATCACGTGAGATGGAGTAGTTTCAGTGGTGAACATCACTATGTTGATCATATCTACTATATGATTCACGCTCGACCTTTCGGTCTCCGTGTTCTGAGGCCATATCTGTTATATGCTAGGCTCGTCAAGTTTAACCTGAGTATTCCGCGTGTGCAACTGTTTTGCACCCGTTGTATTTGAACGTAGAGCCTATCACACCCGATCATCACGTGGTGTTTCAGCACGAAGAACTTTCGCAATGGTGCATACTCAGGGAGAACACTTATACTTTGATAATTTAGTGAGGGATCATCTTATAATGCTACCGTCAATCAAAGCAAGATAAGATGCATAAAAGATAAACATCACATGCAATCAATATAAGCGATATGATATGGCCATCATCATCTTGTGCTTGTGATCTCCATCTCCGAAGCACCATCATGATCACCATCGTCACCGGTGCGACACCTTGATCTCCATCGTAGCATCGTTGTTGTCTCGCCAATCTTATGCTTCTACGACTATCGCTACCGCTTAGTGATAAAGTAAAGCATTACAGGGCGATTGCATTGCATACAATAAAGCGACAACCATATGGCTCCTGCCAGTTGCCGATAACTCGGTTACAAAACATGATCATCTCATACAATAAAATTTAGCATCATGTCTTGACCATATCACATCACAACATGCCCTGCAAAAACAAGTTAGATGTCCTCTACTTTGTTGTTGCAAATTTTACGTGGCTGCTACGGGCTTAGCAAGAACCGTTCTTACCTACGCATCAAAACCACAACGATAGTTTGTCAAGTAGGTGCTGTTTTAACCTTCGCAAGGACCAGGCGTAGCCACACTCGGTTCAACTAAAGTTGGAGAAACTGACACCCGCCAGCCACCTGTGTGCAAAGCACGTCAGTAGAACTAGTCTCGCGTAAGCGTATGCGTAATGTCGGTCCGGGCCGCTTCATCCAACAATACCGCCGAACCAAAGTATGACATGCTGGTAAGCAATATGACTTATATCGCCCACAACTCACTTGTGTTCTACTCGTGCATATGACATCTACGCATAAAACCAGGCTCGGATGCTACTGTTGGGGAACGTAGTAATTTCAAAAAAATTCCTACGCACACGCAAGATCATGGTGATGCATAGCAACGAGAGGGGAGAGTGTTGTCCACGTACCCTCGTAGACCGAAAGCGGAAGCGTTAGCACAACGCGGGTGATGTAGTCGTACGTCTTCACGATTCGACCGATCAAGTACCGAACGTACGACACCTCTGAGTTCAGCACACGTTCATCCCTCGAACTCCGATCCAGCCAAATGTTGAGGGAGAGTTTCGTCAGCACGACGGTGTGGTGATGATGATGATGTTCTACCGACGCAGGGCTTCGCCTAAGCACCGCTACGATATTATCGAGGTGGACTATGGTGGAGGGGGTCACCGCACACGGCTAAAAGATCAATGATCAATTGTTGTGTCTCTAGGGTGCCCCCTGCCCCCGTATATAAAGGAGCAAGGGGGGAGAGGCAGCCGGCCAGGAGGGGCGCGCCAGGAGGAGTCCTACTCCCACCGGTAGTAGGACTCCCTCCATTTTCCTTGTTGGATTAGGAGAGGAGAGGGAAGGAGAGAGGGGGAAAGGAGAGGGGGGGCGCCGCCCCCCCCCCTTGTCCAATTCGGACTTGGGGGGGAGGGAGGGGCACGCGGCTGCCCCTTGGCCGCCTCTCCTCTTCCACCAATTGGGCCCATGAGGCCCAATAACCTCCGGGGGGTTCCGGTAACCCTCCGGTACTCCGTTATATATCCGATAACCCCCGGAACCATTCCAGTGTCCGAATATAGTCGTCCAATATATCACTCTTCATGTCTCGACCATTTCGAGACTCCTCGTCATGTCCGTGATCACAGCCGGGACTCCGAACTATCTTCGGTACATCAAAACATATAAACTCATAATATAACTGTCATCGAAACTTTAAGCGTGCGGACCCTATGGGTTCGAGAACTATGTAGACATGACCGAGACACGTCTCCGGCCAATAACCAATAGCGGAACTTGGATGCTCATATTGGCTCCCACATATTCTACGAAGATCTTTATCGGTCAAACCGCATAACAACATACGTTGTTCCCTTTGTCATCGGTATGTTACTTGCCCAAGATTCGATCGTCGGTATCTCAATACCTAGTTCAATCTCGTTACCGGCAAGTCTCTTTACTCGTTCCGTCATACATCATCCCGCAACTAACTCATTAGTTGCAATGCTTGCAAGGCTTAAGTGATGTGCATTACCGAGTGGGCCTAGAGATACCTCTCCGACAATCGGAGTGACAAATCCTAATCTCGAAATACGCCAACCCAACAAGTACCTTTGGAGACACCTGTAGAGTACCTTTATAATCACCCAGTTACGTTGTGACGTTTGGTAGCACACAAAGTGTTCCTCTGGTAAACGGGAGTTGCATAATCTCATAGTCATAGGAACATGTATAAGTCATGAAGAAAGCACTAGCAGAATACTAAACGATCGTGTGCTAAGCTAACAGAATGGGTCAAGTCAATCACATCATTCTCCTAATGATGTGATCCCGTTAATCAAATGACAACTCATGTCTATGGCTAGGATACATAACCATCTTTGATCAACGAGCTAGTCAAGTAGAGGCATACTAGTGACACTCTGTTTGTCTATGTATTCACACAAGTATTATGTTTCCGGTTAATACAATTCTAGCATGAATAATAAACATTTATCATGATATAAGGAAATAAATAATAACTTTATTATTGCCTCTTGGGCATATTCCCTTCATCTACTACTCCCTCCGTTCACTTTTGTAAGTCGTTTCAGACAACTCAAAATGGGCTGTTTTGCACATTGTCTGAAATGTCTTCAAGGTCTTATAAAAGTGAACAGAGGGAATATATGATTCACGTTCGACCTTTCGGTCTCCAGTGTTCCAATGCCATATCTGTACATGCTAGGCTCGTCAAGTTTAACCCGAGTATGCCGCATGTGCAAAACTGTCTTGCACCCGTTGTATGTGAACATAGAGCTTATCACACCCGATCATCACGTGGTGTCTCAGCACGACGAACTATCGCAACGGTGCATACTCAGGGAGAACACTTATACCTTGAAATTTTAGTATGGGATCATCTTATAATGCTACCACCGTACTAAGCAAAATAAGATGCATAAAAGATAAACATCATGATACGTCTCCAACGTATCTATAATTTTTTATTGCTCCATGCTATTATATATTCTATTTTGGATGTTTAATGGGCTTTATTATACACTTTTATATTATTTTTGGGACTAACCTATTAATCGGAGGCCCAGCCCGAATTGCTGTTTTTTGCCTATTTCAGTGTTTCGCAGAAAAGGAATATCAAACGGAGTCCAAACGGAATGAAACCTTCGGGAACGTGATTTTCGGAACAAACATGATCCAGAGGACTTGGAGTGGACGACAAAAAACGAACGAGGAGGCCACGAGGCAGAGGGGTGCGCCTACCCCCTGGGCGCGCCCTCCACCCTCGTGGGCCCCTCGTAGCTCCACCGACTTACTTCTTCCATATACCTACATACCCCCAAACCATCAAAACAGGAGCCAAAACCCTATTTCCACCACCGCAACCTTATGTACCCGTGAGATCCCATCTTGGGGCCTTTTCCGGCGCTCCGCCAGAGGGGCATTGATCACGGAGGGCTTCTACATCAACACCATAGCCTCTTCGATGATGTGTGAGTAGTTTACCTCAGACCTTCGGGTCCATAGTTATTAGCTAGATGGCTTCTTCTCTCTCTTTGGATCTCAATACAAAGTTCTCCTCGATTCTCTTGGAGATCAATTTGATGCAACTCTTCTTTTGCGGTGTGTTTGTCGAGATCCGATGAATTGTGGGTTTATGATCAAGATTATCTATGAACAATATTTGAATCTCCTCTGAATTCTTTTATGTATGATTGGTTATCTTTGCAAGTCTCTTCAAATTATCAGTTTGGTTTGGCCTACTAGATTGATCTTTCTTGCAATGGGAGAAGTGCTTAGCTTTGGGTTCAATCTTGCGGTGCTCGATCCCAGTGACAGCAGGGGAAACGACACGTATTGTATTGTTGCCATCGAGGATAAAAAGATGGGGTTTATATCATATTGCTTGAGTTTACCTCTACATCATGTCATCTTGCTTAAAGCGTTACTCCATTCTTATGAACTGAATACTCTAGATGCATGCTGGATAGTGGTTGATGTGTGGAGTAATAGTAGTAGATGCAGGCAGGAGTCGGTCTACTTGTCACGGCGGTGATGCCTATATACATGATCATACCTAGATATTCTCATAACTATGCTCAATTCTATCAATTGCTCGCCAGTAATTCATTTACCTACCGTAATACTTATGCTATCTTGAGAGAAGCCACTAGTGAAACCTATGGCCCCCGGGTCTATTTTCCATCATATTCATCTTCCGTCAACAAGCTATTTCCATCTTTGTTTACTTTGCAATCTTTACTTTTACTCTTTATCATAAAAATACCAAAAATATTATCTTATCATCTATATCAGATCTCACTCTCGTAAGTGACTGTGAAGGGATTGAGAACCCCTTTATCGCGTTGGTTGCAAGGTTCTTATTTGTTTGTGTAGGTGCGTGGGACTCGAGCGTGGTCTCCTACTGGATTGATACCTTGGTTATAAAAAATTGAGGGAAATACTTACGCTACTTTACTGCATCACCCTTTCCTCTTCAAGGGAAAACCAACGCAGTGCTCAAGAGGTAGCAAGAAGGATTTCTGGCGCCGTTGCCGGGGAGTCTATGCACAAGTCAAGACATACCAAGTACCCATCACAAACTCTTATCCCTCGCATTACATTATTTGCCATTTGCCTCTCGTTTTCCTCTCCCCCACTTCACCCTTGCCATTTTATTCGCCTTCTTTTTTTCCGTTCGCCTCTTTTCCTGCTCGCTTTATTGTCATGGCCAGTCCTTTATATACTCCTTTGTCTCCCGAGAATGAAGTTATCAATTTTAAACAAAGGGAGGGAGAAAATTTAAAAGATGCTTGGTATAGAATTTGCAACGGTCAAAATAAATCTACTAGAAAGCAATCTACTTCCGTTCTTCTTCGCAACTTTTATGTAGGCGTCACGCCTTGGAATAGATATATTCTTGATACCATTACCGGAGGGAATTTCTTGGGTAGCCATACTTTTGATTCTTACAATGCTACGACAGATTTGTTTGGCTCTCCACCTCTTTTGGTTAATGGAACTATGTTAACTTTGGAGCATGCGATGCAAAGACTTGAAATTATTGAAAATAAAGTTGCTACCGTAGAGTTGATTAAGAATTTGGATAAAAAGATCCACAACCAAATTACCCAATATGGATCTAAGGTAGGAGTCACGTTGTCACGACCGGTTTTCCAATAAAAATATTTATTGAGAGACCGATCCCTTTTACGGACCAGTAAAGAAGAATTCCTTCTTACTGGTAGACAAAATCTTGATCACAGAAGAAAAATACCAGGAGTACTGAATATAATACAAGGTTGAGCGGAGACTGCTCAACAATTTATTACAACCACGCCAATAACACCTAAAGGCAGATAGGGTGGCATGACTAACTCAAGATAAAAGCGGTGGTGGATATATCAAAACGAAGTGGGTGATATGACTCCTGAAAACTAACAGCTCTTCGAGCGTCGGAGTGAGGCTCGAGGAGACTTATTGTGGGTGGCGGAAGCGTATATGATACAAGTGACCAATATCCAGGATCGCACGGGACTGACTGGGATTCCTCTAGGCGTCGGACTCACTATCAAACTCTTCATCCATGAGATCGCCTTCGTCAACATCTGGCCAAATCAACAAGCCAGGTGAGTACTATGAAAGTACTCGCAAGACAGTTCGGACATAAGATATAACAAATGTAAACATGATGCATATGAACAGATTAACAAGTGCACTCAGACAACGAGATAATAATGCATGGGAAAAATAAAGAGAAGTCGGGCGGTAGTCCTCCCGAAATCTCAAACTAATACTGAGGGCCAAACGAGTGTCTGAATGACTCCTTGAGAGGAAACAAAAGAAATAACAATGCCGCAGTCGGGCGCCAAGGCGACACCACATAAAGGGCTTATAATGAAAATATAAAAAACAGTGCGTGCCACAGTCGGACGTCTGAGCGACATCGCATAAAGGGCTTATATCATAAGTAAATAACAAGGGTGCCACAGTCGGACGTCTGAGCGACATCACATAAAGGGCTTATATCACAAGTAAATAACGAGAGTGCCACAGTCGGACGTCTGAGCGACATCACATAAAGGGCTTATATCACAAGTAAATAATGAGAGTGCCATAGTCGGACGTCTGAGCGACATCACATAAAGGGCTTATATCATAACGTAATAATTCGGTAGTTCAGGAATATAAATCATTTCAAGTACGAGATAAATAAAAGGTTAGTCCATCCATAGGAATAACGATTAAACTGGGTTTACCACTCAAGCTTGTTCACCGGGGATTACCACGAGGATTGATATAGATATGGATATACTGGCCATGGTCCTTGACCATAGATACGATGACTCGGAAGGATTTGACTCTGCAGAGTTTGTACTTTAACCACAGCCAACGGATTTCAGTAGTGACGGGGACTAGTTCCATTTACGGTGTTTTGGAAGAAACACATCTAACCAGTACACACCCATTCAACATTCCGAAGCCAGGAATCACCCTCGGCAATGTTCAAGAAAAACCTTGAGACGGGGAGGCTACAACCTCGCGTAGCATGGGATCAAATTTATATACGCGCGCTCTAAGGGGTGCCCCCTCTCGGTCCCAACCGGAAACACCCATGCCCCCTGACCGGATGACTGGCTTTAATCCAGGGTCATGGAACCCTCATCCCGGCCCCTCTATTTGGTGTGTACACAGAAAGAGGTTACCAACTTACTAAACCGTATTCTTGGCAGAAAACATGTGGCGGCACGGAAAGGGGAAGAACGATAACGTGACTCAGTCCACGTTAACGTCGGAGTTTATCGGACCTCGTAAGGCTGGCATGCTACAACAATACCACCTTACTGCCTTTCATGTCACCACATGACTAGGCCATCTCTCATCAGAGATCACAGTAACTTCGGAGCACACGGATAGTTGCCTTACATGCAACGAGATACTCACCGATGCTCATATGCTATGCACAAACCACTCAAGCAAACATGCAAAACACCCGTCATATCAAAGGTTCAAACATGCTTGCCTGGTTCGGAGAAGTCGGAGTCTAGCTCGGCGAAGTTCGCGGCTCCGTCACCTCTTCCGGAACCTACGGTATAGCGAAAACGTATACTAACGTGAAAATCATCGCGTGCATAAAAGTTGTCCCAAATTTTTTCCAAATAAAAACTATAAAAAACTAGACAAAAATATAAGACTGTCAGAAAAAGAATCACTCAAAAATCATCTTTTATTAAAAAGTTATAAGGGTTCTAGTCCAGGGACTAATCTGTGATGAAACAGAAAAGATCCAGGGACTTAACTGAGAAAACAGAAAACGGTTCGGAGGGAAAGACGTCAGCCCAAAGGGAAAGCGTATTCTGCCCGAAGGCGCCAACTGAAAACGGTTCGCGGGGGAAAAGAATAGAGGCTGACAGGGGGGGTCCGCATGTCAGGTTTGAAAACCTCGCCGGCGCCCGAAGACTGCGGTGGTCGCCGGCGCTGAACCACGGCGAGACAGGGAGATCGGAGTGTACCAAGAGGTTCAGTGCGTCCTTCCGCGTCGGTGGGTGGTGGACTCGACCGACGGAGAGCACCACGTCGACGGCGACACTTTCTCCGGCGGACGGCGGCTCGGGCGATGGTGGAGAACTCCGGTGGGTGCTGCAAACTCCGAATTGAAGCGCCGGTCAGGAGAGTGGATGCATAAGGAAGCTACTGGCATGGGCTGAGAGGTAGAGGTGCACGCACGGGAGCGAATCGAGCTGGATCCCGTGGCGGGTCGCGGCGGCCGGAGTTGGGGAAGAAGGCTCCCTCGGGGCTCTTCCAGTGGCTAGGCGTGGTGTTGGAGGTGTGCAGAGGTGGTGTGGGTTCGAGTTGGAGCTCGGGGCCTCTATTTATAGGCGGTTCGAGGGGGTGGCCGTGAACGGATCGCTCCGGCGAGCAATTACGGCGAGGCAATGGCTTGGCAGGGAGCTTAAGTGGCCTGGCAGCATCAGGGAGGTGTACTGGTGCCGTTCCCCGCTAATCTTGGTCGGGCTTGGCGTAATGGCGCCGGTCCTCGACGGGGTGGCCGTACAGGCACGGCGGCGGCAGAGAGCGCGCTCCGCGCCTGGCAGTTCACGACGAGGGTGGCAGCACGCACTGGGGAGTGGGTGGCCACGCGGCAGCCTCCGGTGGCTTGGGCGGCGCTGGGTGGCGCCGTCCACGCTGCGCCTCTCTCTCGCGGCCGCAAAGCTGCCGCTGCCGTTGCTCACGGGGTGGCGCACCTCCTCCTGCTCGTCGCCGATGCCCGCAACCTTCCAGGCATTCGTGCGGCGCAGGGACAAGGGGGAGGGGACAGGGAGCAAGGCGCCACCGCGGCACTGTCGAGATCGACAACGGACACTGAAGAAACGACAATGGTTTCAGACACTGTAAACTGAACTTGACTGAACATGATAGCAACAGTGTCCTGCAGGTGTTCGATGAAATGATTTGGCAAGCAGATTTTTTTTTCTGGAGCTGGGACTTGGTGAGGTGACCTCTCAATGCACCCAGAGGCTGCCTGATTTTTCTCAGATTTTTAGGAGAAGGATTTAAATGAATTTCATCAAATTTGGCAAATGAGGTCCAAACTTGCAGCAAGTGTAGTTTGAAAAATTTGAACTGGAGACCAGTGGATCTTCATGGATCCTGGTTGAGGGCTCAAAGGACTAGCTAGTGAAATTGGTTTGGAGACAAAACTCAAAGCAGAAAAGGTAGCTGCTTTGTAAATCTCCAAGGATCAAGATAGAAGGCAGAAATTGTTTTTGATGAGAAATAAATGGAAATAAATATATGGAGAGGTTCAAACTGCTGGATTTGAAGTGTATCATGATCCAGAGATGGGGAAAGGTTTAGGGGAGGGGATTTCCACTTAGGTCATGGCAAGGGGAATTTTTGAAAAGGGGAGAAGATCACTCAAAATGCCCTAGGGCTATTTAAAGGATTTTTCAAAAGAAATTTTCCCAAGTGAAAAGCATTTGGTTTTGAGTCAAAATAAAAAGGGCAAACCTCCAAGACCAAGAACCAAGTCTTGGGTGAATCCAAAACAAAACACTTGCCATAAAAGAAAGTTTTTGAGAGGGTGGGTTCTTTAAAAGAAAATTTTAAATACCCTCCTCAATAAAAGTTTGAAAAATCCAATTAAAAATTTTGGGTGTCACACACGTTGATTTTTTTTAAAGAAAAGGAACCCATAGTTAATGAAAGAATAGATCAGGATTCCACTAGAATCGATAAGCTTGAGGGTATCATTACCAACTTGGGGACCGCTTTTTCTTCCATAAAGAATACTCCAAATCCTCCTACCAAAATTGCCAAGCTTATGTATGTTCCTAAAAATAAGGGTGAACCCTCTACTAAGGCAACTGCGGATCTCAAATCAATAAGTGTTCATCCCAATCTTTTTGCTATCATTAAGGAACCGTTTGCTACAAATGATTTTCTCGACTTCGTGCCTAGAAGTTTGATAATTAATAAAAAGAAAGAAACTCCTAGGGGTCATAGGTGCCTTATTGAAGAATTTCCTACCAAAGATGGCAATACCTAGATCTATCCTTGTTTTTATGCCTAGCTAGGGGCGTTAAATGATAGCGCTTGTTGGGAGGCAACCCAATTTTATTTTTAGTTTTTGTGTGTGTTTTGGTTCTGTTTAGGAATAAATCTTTTATCTAGCCTCTGGTTAGATTGGTTTTTGTGTTTTAGTTAGTGTTTTTGCCAAGTGAAACCTATAGGATCTTCTTGGATAATAGTTATTTGATCTTGCTGAAAATTCCAGAAACTTTCTGTTCACGAAAACAATTGTTAAAAATTACCAGAACGTGATATAATACTGATTCCAATTGAAGTAGATCAATAAACAAATTATTTAGGTCTTCCTATTTTGGTAGAATTTTTAGAGTTCCAGAAGTTTGCGTTAGTTACAGATTACTACAGACTGTTCTGTTTTTCGTGTGTTGTTTGCTTATTTTGATGAACCATAAAGAAGTTGGAATACATTAAGTTTAACACCAGTATAAATAAAGAATGACTTCATTACAGTACCTTGAAGTGGTGTTTTGTTTTCTTTCGCTAACGGAGCTCACGAGATTTTCTGTTAAGTTTTGTGTTGTGAAGTTTTCAAGTTTTGGGTAAAGATTTGATGGATTATGGAACAAGGAGTGGCAAGAGCCTAAGCTTGGGGATGCCCAAGGCACCCCAAGGTAAATCCAAGGACACCAAAAATCCAAAGCTTGGGGATGCCCCGGAAGGCATCCCCTCTTTCGTCTTCGTCCATCGGTAACTTTACTTGGAGCTATATTTTTATTCACCACATGACAAGTGTTTTGCTTGGAGCGTCTTGTATGATTTGTGTCTTTGCTTTTAGTTTACCACAATCATCCTCGCTGAATACACTTTTGAGAGAGACACACATGATTCGGAATTTATTAGAATACTCTATGTACTTTACTTATATCTTTTGAGCTATATAGTTTTTGCTCTAGTGCTTCACTTATATCTTTTAGAGCACGACGGTGGTTTGTTTTATAGAAACTATTGTTCTCCCATGCTTCACTTATATTATTTTGAGAGTCCTACAAAACAGCATGGTAATTTGCTTTAATTGTGAAATTAGTCCTAATATGATAGGCATCCAAGATTAGTAAAAACTTTCTTATAAGTGCGTTGAATACTAAGAGAAGTTTGTTACCTGATAATCGTTTTGAGATATGAAGATGGTGATATTAGAGTCATGCTAGTTGAGTGGTCATGAATTTGAGAAAGACTTGTGTTAAAGTTTGTGATTAACGAAAAAGGCTTTCGCCCCGCTATATTGATATAGCAACCGCCCGATACAATAAAGAGTCCAATGCTGGGGCAAACAGCACAAGCATGCCCAAAAGAAACAAAAGAGAAAGAAGAGAGAAAAAATGTCCACAGCGTCGGATCGACGAAAACGATGATAACCCAAAACTGTTGCGCCCACCGGAGATGTACCACCTCGCTCCAGGCACCTCGAACCTCCGCATACCAAGCAGCACCTTCAGGAAGGAACACGACGACGACGACGCTGCTGCCCGGACGGGTCCTAGGGTTTCCCCCGGTATGCGGAGGGGTGTGGGGAAGGGGAAGACCCGACGCCCTTCAGGAAGGAACGATGGCGCCCACGGGCGTCACCGCGTCGGTGCCGGCAAGCCGGCCCGGATTTCTCCCATCCGCCAAACACCCACAACCCCGAACGGTCCGACGCGCACCACCAGACAAGACACCCACGAACGTGCGCCACCATGGACTTGCCATCATCACCGCCGCCTCACCGTGGTCATCGAAGCGAGACCGACGAGGACGAGAGGGAGCAGCCGGGAACGAGGAACGACAGCGAGGGTAGCCACGCCGGAGGAGACAACCTCCACCGCCATCGGCGGTCACCGACCGGACGCGGCAAGGGGAGCGTACCAGGCCCTCGACGCCCGGCCGAGCCCAAAAGGGGCTCATGAAGCACCCGTCGCCGAGCTGCAGTAGACGTGCCGCCGTCTCCACCACCCCCCGCACCAGCCGCACCACCACCGCCCCCGCCCAGACCCAGATGGGGCCCAAAAGGGCCCAGATCTGGGTCGGGATGGCACCGCCACCATCCACCGCACTAGCGCGCCGCCAAGGGGTGCGCCGCCGCCTCTAGGCCACCCGGAGCTGCGCCGCCAGGAGCAGCCGCCGCTGCCGGAATCACCGTTGACCGAGGAGCACCACCGCGGGACGCCACCACCCGAGCCGTGGCACCGCGCGCGGGGAAGGGACGGCCGCCGCCGCCAACACCTCGCGGGCAGGGCCCGGTGGCATAGGCCGGCGGTGGCGGGAGGAGGGGAACAGGAGGGGGAGGCGCTGGAGGGCGAGGAGATGGGCCCCCGGTCGCCTCGCTCGGGGAGGCGACGTGGGGGGCGGGCCGAGAGGGAGGAGGGAGGCGGGGCATGGCGCGGCGCGCGCGGCCGGAGGCGCGGGAGGGTGGGGGGATGGGGCCGGCGGCGGCGGCGGAGCGGGGGGAACCCTAGGAGCGGAGCCTTAAAGTTTGTGATTCCAGTAGCATGCACGTCTGGTGAACCGTTATGTGATGAAGTCGGAGCATGATTTATTTATTGATTGTCTTCCTTATGAGTGGCGGTCGGGGACGAGCGATGGTTTTTTCCTACCAATCTATCCCCCTAGGAGCATGCGCGTAATACTTTGTTTTGATAACTAATAGATTTTTGCAACAAGTATATGAGTTCTTTATGACTAATGTTGAGTCCATGGATTATATGCACTCTTATCCTTCCACCATTGCTAGCCTCTCTAATACCGCGCACTTTTCGCCGGTATCATACAACCACCATATACCTTCCTCAAAACAGCCACCATACCTACCTATCATGGCATTTCCATAGCCATTCCGAGATATATTGCCATGCAACTTACCACCGTTCCGTTTGCTATGACACGCTCCATCATTGTCATATTGCTTTGCATGATCATGTAGTTGACATTGTATTTGTGGCAAAGCCACCGTTCATTATCTTTATACATGTCACTCTTGATTCATTGCATATCCCGGTACACCGCCGGAGGCATTCATATAGAGTCATATTTTGTTCTAAGTATTGAGTTGTAATACTTGAGTTGTAAGTAAATAAAAGTGTGATGATCATCATTATTAGAGCATTGTCACAAGTGAGGAAAGGATGATGGAGACTATGATTCCCCCACAAGTCGGGATGAGACTCCGAACTAAATAAATAAAAGAGGCCATAAAAAAGAGAAAAGGCCCAAAAAAAATGATGAGAGAAAAGAGAGAAGGGACAAAGCTACTATCCTTTTTCCACACTTGTGCTTCAAAGTAGCACCATGATCTTTATGATAGAGAGTCTCTTGTTTTGTCACTTTCATATACTAGTGGGAATTTTTCATTATAGAACTTGGCTTGTACTACCTCTGTCCCATAATGTAAGACGTTTTTGCAGTTCACTTTGAACTCCAAAAACGTCTTACATTATGGGACAGAGGGAGTATATTCCAATGATGGGCTTCCTCAAATTGCCCTAGGTCTTCGTGAGCAAGCAAGTTGGATGCACACCCACTTAGTTTTCATTATTGAGCTTTCATACACTTATAACTCTAGTGCATCCGTTGCATGGCAATCCCTACTCAC
Organism: Triticum aestivum; assembly: GCF_018294505.1. Classification (NCBI taxonomy): domain Eukaryota; kingdom Viridiplantae; phylum Streptophyta; class Magnoliopsida; order Poales; family Poaceae; genus Triticum; species Triticum aestivum. The sequence goes on from NC_057811.1 coordinate 252,161,568, forward strand.
TCACATTGATATCTATTAATGGGCATCTCCATAGCCCATTGATACGCCTAGTTGATGTGAGACTATCTTCTCCTTTTTGTCTTCTCCACAACCACCGTTCTATTCCACCTATAGTGCTATATCCATGGCTCACGCTCATGTATTGCGTGAAGATTGAAAAAGTTTGAGAACACCAAAAGTATGAAACAATTGCTTGGCTTGTCATCGGGGTTGTGCATGATTTAAATACTTTGTGTGGTGAAGATAGAGCATAGCCAGACTATATGATTTTGTAGGGATAATTTTCTTTGGCCATGTTATTTTGAGAAGACATGATTGCTTCATTAGTATGCTTGAAGTATTATTACTTTTATATCAATATTAAACTTTTATCTTGAATCTTTCGGATCTGAATATTCATACCACAAATAAGAGAATTACATTGAAAATTATGCTAAGTAGCATTCCACATCAAAAATTCTATTTTTTATCATTTACCTACTCGAGGACGAGCAGGAATTAAGCTTGGGGATGCTTGATACGTCTCCAATGTATCTATAATTTTTGATTGCTCCATGCTATTATATATTCTGTTTTGGATGTTTAATGGGCTTTATTATACACTTTTATATTATTTTTGGGACTAACCTATTAACCGGAGGCCTAGCCCGAATTGCTATTTTTTGCCTATTTTAGTGTTTCGCAGAAAAGGAATATCAAACGGAGTCCAAACGGAATGAAACCTTCGGGAACGTGATTTTCGGAACAAACGTGATCCAGAAGACTTGGAGTGGACGTCAAGAAACGGAAGAGGAGGCCACGAGGCAGGAGGGCGCGCCCTCCACCCTCGTGGACCCCTCGTAGCTCCACCGACCTACTTCTTCCTCCTATATATACCTACGTACCCCCAAACCATCAAAACAGGAGCCAAAACCCTATTTCCCCCGCCGCAACCTTCTATACCCGTGAGATCCCATCTTGGGGCCTTTTCCGGCGCTCCGCCGGAGGGGGCATTGATCACGGAGGTCTTCTACATCAACACCATAGCCTCTCCGATGATGTGTGAGTAGTTTACCTCAGACCTTCGGGTTCATAGTTATTAGCTAGATGGCTTCTTCTCTCTCTTTGGATCTCAATACAAAGTTCTCCTCGATTCTCTTGGAGATCTATTTGATGCAACTCTTCTTTTGCGGTGTGTTTGTTGAGATCTGATGAATTGTGGGTTTATTATCAAGATTATCTATGAACAATATTTGAATCTCCTTTGAATTCTTTTATGTATGATTGGTTATGTTTGCAAGTCTCTTCGAATTATCAGTTTGGTTTGGCCTACTAGATTGATCTTTCTTGCAATGGGAGAAGTGCTTAGCTTTGGGTTCAATCTTGCGGTGCTCGATCCCAGTGACAGTAGGGGAAACGACACGTATTGTATTGTTGCCATCGAGGATAAAAAGATGGGGTTTATATCATATTGCATGAGTTTATCCCTCTACATCATGTCATCTTGCTTAAAGCGTTACTCCGTTCTTATGAACTTAATACTCTAGATGCATGCTGGATAGCGGTCGATGTGTGGAGTAATAGTAGTAGATGCAGGCAGGAGTCGGTCTACTTGTCACGGACGTGATGCCTATATAGATCATCATACCTAGATATTCTCATAACTATACTCAATTCTATCAATTGCTCGCCAGTAATTCGTTTACCCACCGTAGTACTTATGCTGTCTTGAGAGAAGCCACTAGTGAAACCTATGGCCCCCAGGTCTATTCTCCACCATATTCATCTTCTGTCAACAAGCTATTTCCATCTTTAGTTACTTTGCAATCTTTACTTTTACTCTTTATCATAAAAATACCAAAAATATTATCTTATTATCTCTATCAGATCTCACTCTCGTAAGTGACCGTGAAGGGATTGACAACCCCTTTATCGCGTTGGTTGCGAGGTTTTTATTTGTTTGTGTAGGTGCGTGGGACTCGAGCGTGGTCTCCTACTGGATTGATACCTTGGTTCTAAAAAACTGAGGGAAATACTTACGCTACTTTACTGCATCACCCTTTCCTTTTCAAGGGAAAACCAACGCAGTGCTCAAGAGGTAGCACATCACATGCAATCAAAATATGTGACATGATATGGCCATTATCATCTTGTGCCTTCGATCTCCATCTCCAAAGCTCTGTCATGATCTCCATCGCCACCGGCTTGACACCTTGATCTCCATCATAGCGTCGTGGTCGTCTCGCCAACTATTGCTTCTACAACTATCGCTAACGCATAGTGATAAAGTAAAGCTATTACATAGCGTTTGCATTTCATACAATAAAGCGACAACCATAAGGCTCCTGCCAGTTGCCGATAACTTTTACAAAACATGATCATCTCATACAACAACGTATATCACATCATGTCTTGACCATATCGCATCACAACATGCCCTGCAAAAACAAGTTAGACGTCCTCTACTTTATTGTTGCAAGTTTTACGTGGCTGCTACGGGCTTCTAGAAAGAACCGTTCTTACTTACGCATACAAAACCACAACGGTGATTTATCAAGTTTGCTATTTTAACCTTCAACAAAGACCGGCCGCAGTCAAATTCGATTCAACTAAAGTAGGAGAAACAGACACCCGCCAGCCACCTTTATGCAAAACTAGTTGCATGTCTGTCGGTGGAACCAGTCTCATGAACGTGGTCATGTAAGGTTGGTCCGGGCCGCTTCATCCAACAATACCGCCGAATCAAAATAAGACGTTGGTGGTAAGCAGTATGACGATCACCGCCCACAACTCTTTGTGTTCTACTCATGCATATCATCTACGCATAGACCTGGCTCAAATGCCACTGTTGGGAAACGTAGCATGCAATTTTAAAAAAAATCCTACGCTCACGCAAGATCTATCTAGGAGATGCATAGCAACAAGAGGGGGAGAGTGTGTCCACGTACCCTCGTAGACCAAAAGCGGAAGCATTTGACAACGTGGTTGATGTAGTCGAACTTCTTCTCGTTCCGACCAATCAAGCACCAAACGTACGGCACCTCCGAGTTATGCACACGTTCAACTCGATGATGTCCCTCGAACTCTTGATCCAGCAAAGTGTCGAGGGAGAGTTTTGTCAGCACGACGGCGTGGTGACGGTGATGGTGAAGTGATCCGCGCAGGGCTTCGCCTAAGCACTACGTGAATATGACCGGAGGCGTAAACTGTGGAGGGGGGCGCTGCACATGGCTAGGAATCAATGTTGTGTGTTCTAGCGGTGCCCCCCACATATATATAGGTGGGAGAGGGAGAGGGGCAGCAAGGGGCGCCCCAAGTAGGAGTAATCCTACTTGGGCGCCTCTCACAAGTCGGCCTCCCCCCTTTCCATAAGTGTCGGAGGGGGAAGGAAAGAGAGGGGGGGGGAGAAGGAAAGGGGGAGGCCGAATCCTCCCCTTTCCTTTCTCCCTTCCCCTCCTTTCTTCTCCTCCTATTCGGCCTATATGGGGGCGCACCAGCCCACTAGTAGCTGGTCTGTTGTAACGCCCATGATGCTGCTATATCTCTCACGTGTCGAGGCACGACTTAGAGGCATAACCGCATTGTGGTTTTGTCGCAAGAAGGGTCATCTTCACACAATCCCATGTAATGAACGAGAAAGGGATAAAGAGTTGGCTTACAATCGCCACTTCACACAATTATCAAATAAATCATACATCATTCAGAGTACACACATAGTCCGACTACGGACAAATCCAAATGAAAAGAAGACAACCCCAAATGCTAGATCCCAGATCGTCCCAACTGGGCTCCATTGCTGATCATCAGGAAACGAAACATAGTGACGACCAAGGTCCTCGTCGAACTCCCACTTGAGTTCGGTTGCATCACCTGCACTGGTATCATCGGCACCTGCAACCGTTTTGGTAGTATCTATGAGTGACGAGGACTCAGCAATCTCAAAACCTGCGAGATCAAGACTATTTAAGCTTATGGGTAGGAAAGGGTTAATGGGGTGGAGCTGTAGCAAGCACTAAGCATATATGGTGGCTAACATACGCAAATAAGAGTGAGAAGAGAAGCAACGCAACGGTCGAGAAGCTAGAAGTGATCAAGAAGTGATCCTGAAACTACTTACGTTCAAACATAACCCAAAATCGTGTTCACTTCCCAGACTCCGCCGAAAAGAGACCATCATGGCTACACACGCGGTGGATGCATTTTAATTAAGTCAAGTGTCAAGTTCTCTACAACCGGATATTAACAAATTCCCATCTGCCACATAACCGCGAGCACGGCTTTTGAAAGTTTATACCCTGTAGGGGTGTCCCAACTTAGCCCATCACAAGCTCTCATGATCAACGAAGGATATTCCTTCTCCCGAAACAACCCGATCAAACTCGGAATCCCGGTTACAAGACATTTCGACAATGGTAAAACAAGACCAGCAAGACCGCCCGACTGTGCTGACAAATCCCGATAGGAGCTGCACATATCTCGTTCTCAGGGCACACCAGATAGGTCAAGCTACAAGTAAAACTAGCCCTCAAGTTTCCCCGAAGCAGGCTGCCCGGTTCGGACCAACACTTAGAGGAGCACTGGCCCCGGGGGGGGGGGGGGGGTTAAAATAAAGATGACCCTCGGGGTCGCGACCCTAAGGGAAAGTTATAGGTTGTTAGGCAAATGTAAAACCAAGGTTGGGCCTTGCTGGAGGAGTTTTATTCAAAGCGAACTGTCAAGGGGGTCCCATAACCCCAACCGCGTAAGGAATGCAAAATCAAGGAACATAACACCAGTATGATGGAAATTAGGGCAGCAAGAGTGGAACAAAACACCAGGAATAAGGCCGAGCCTTCCACCCTTTACCAAGTATATAGATGCATTAATTAAATAAGAGATATTGTGATATCCCAACATAATCATGTTCCAACATGCAGAAATCTTCAACTTCACCTGCAACTAACAACGCTATAAGAGGGGCTGAGCAAAGCGGTAACATAGCCAAACAACGGTTTGCTAGAAAGGTGGGTTAGAAGCTTGACATGGCAATATGGGAGGCATGATGAACAAGTGGTAGGTAGCGCGACATAGCGATAGAACGAACAACTAGCAAGCAAAGATAGAAGTGATATCGAGGGTAATGGTCATCTTGCCTGAAATCCCGCTAGGAAGAAGAACAAATCCATGAAGTAGACGAACCAACGTAGTCGAACGGATCCTCACAATCGCAACAAAACCAGAACTATAAAGGAGAAGCACAACTGGAAAGAATGAAACATCATGGTAAACAACCATCACATCAACAAGGCATGATGCACAACCAAGCATGATGCATGTCTGGTTTAATGATTCATGGCAAAGTACAACAAACAACACTACAAATTAAGTGGAGCTCAATATGCAAAGAGTTGCATATTGATGAAACACCGCATTCAAGTTATTTAGTTCGCTCTCGTTTATGTACCCAACAATATTAAGTGTTGATTAACATGGAAAGAGGTGAAGCATAAGTAAACTAACTATTTAGGCAAGTTTTAATGAGGCCGAAACAACAAACAACAATTCCAGAAAATCCTCATGTGCATATTTTAGATTTGGTACTGTTCTATCTAAAACCATATTTTATTGTTGTTAAACATGCAAAGTAATGTCACCATGTTAAACTATGCATTATTCCACCCCATTTACATATATAGTTTATTAAATTCGGAACTACGGTTAATTAGTTATGAAATAAATCATTTTAACATGGCATTTATGCAAAATTCAACAAACAACAAGTTTAAACATTTTTAACATGGATTAAAGTGGTATATTATGAAACTAGACAAAAATTCTAAGCACTTTGCATATATAGTTTGTTTAATTCCGATGCATGGGTGAAAAGTTATTAGATGCATGACTTTAGGGACTAATCTGACTCGATCCCAAGACCTCTTGGACAGAGCAAGGATTTCTGACCAGTCGGGCTACTACTGAGCTCATGGAGAAACATAGTGGCAATTGTAAATGAACTATACATGCCAGAACGGATCTAGGAAAAGAAAGATGGTTCGGTTATGACGGAAGTTGCTCACAGCGAGCAAACAACGAGGACGGTGGCCATGGCGAGGCAGGGGCGCAGCTCGAGGTTGGGACTTGAGCGGCTGGAGCTGCTGGCGCGGTGGGGAGGTGGAGGAGGCCGGCGAGGAGGCGTGGAGGAAGGCGGTGACTCATCTGCTGGGTTCGTCGGCGAGAGGGTGCAGCGGCTGCTCCTGTTGCCTAAAGAAAGAAAGGAGAGAGAGATTCAGAGAGGGAACAGGGGAAGGAAGCAGAGAGACACGGCGGGATAGGGGTCTCCTACTGGCGTCATGGAGGAACTCCGGCGAGGTTCGACGAGGATGTCCGGGCGCGGAGCTTGATGGGGACCGAGAGCCATGGCGCTCCTGTTTGAGCAGAGAAAGAGAGACAGGGAGGTGAGATGAGGAAAGCAAAGGAACAACAGGAGGAGGAGAAGAGCAGCGGTGCTTATCCCGTGGTCACCGGCAGCAGCGCTGGTTACCGGACGACGAGGCGAGGTGGAGGAGCACGGGGAGGCTCCTTGGCTTGCGTTCGATGGCGGGAGGCGGCATGGATGCAGATCAGCAACTGCTGGTCTTGAAGAAGCAGGGCGATGACCATGGTGGATGGATCGGGAGGAGGGTGTGGCCGGCTGCGTGCGGGTGGAATTTGGGCGGCGACGAGTGGTTGGTCCGGTTGAAAATTCGAGGGAGGGTTTGGATCGGGGAAGAACCCGAGGTGAGACAAGAGGAGTGGCGGCGCAGCCAGGAGGATCCCTAGAAATTAGGGATTTGGTCTCAGGTTAGACAAATATATATAGCGAGTGGGTTAGGTTAGGGGTTATCTCGACCCTCCGATCGTAATCGGACGGCCCGGGAAAAATAGGCTAGGACAGGCTAACAAGGAACTGAAGATATTTAGGGGATGTTTGTAGATGATCCAGATCCATCGGTGATGACTGAGCTGGTCGGGTTCGGGACAACCTTCGGACGCGCACGCGAGGGGGGGTTTGAGAGAGGTCGACAAAGACAAGGGGGCCTGACAAAAGGTCAACGGAGACAGAGACAAGCGACACTACGAACGACTACAAGTTTTAAGAAAACATGTGGATGCAATGCACATGATGCCATGATGAAATGCAACAAGCAAAAATAAAACTTCTGAAGCGTCGGTCTTGGGGCGTCACATCTGTCCCGCTCTTTGCCCAATAAGGCCCATATCTTTTCGGGGGGGGGGGGGGCTTTCGGTGACCCGATACGTACCCAGTACCCTCGGAACACTTCCGGTGTCCGAATACTATCGTCCTATATATGAATCTTTACCTCTCGACCATTTCGAGACTCCTCGTCATGTTCGTGATCTCATCTGGGACTCCGAACAACATTCGGTCAACAAATCACATAATTCATATAATACAAAATCGTCATCGAACGTTAAGCGTGCGGAGCCTACGGGTTCGAGAACTATGTAGACATGACCGAGACACTTCTCCGGTCAATAACCAACAATGGAACCTGGATGCTCATATTGGTTCCCACATATTCTACGAAGATCTTTATTGGTCGTACCATAAGGACAACATACATTATTTCCTTTGTCATCGGTACTTGCCCGAGATTCGATCATCGGTATCTTCATACCTAGTTCAATCTCGTTACCGGCAAGTCTCTTTACTCGTTCCATAATACATCATCCCGCAACTAACTCATTAGTCACATTGCTTGAAAGGCTTATTATGATGTGCATTGCCGAGTGGGCCCAGAGATACCTCTCCGATACTTGGAGTGACAAATCCTAATCTCGATCTATGCAAACCCAACAAACACCTTCGGAGATACGATCGTCGGTATCTTCATACCTAGTTCAATCTCGTTACCGGCAAGTCTCTTTACTCGTTCCATAATACATCATCCCACAACTAACTCATTAGTCACATTGCTTGAAAGGCTTATTATGATGTGCATTGCCGAGTGGGCCCAGAGACACCTCTCCGATACTTGGAGTGACAAATCCTAATCTCGATCTATGCCAACCCAACAAACACCTTCGGAGATACCTGTAGAACATCTTTATCATCACCCAGTTATGTTGTGACGTTTGATAGCACATAAGGTATTCCTCCGGTATACGGGAGTTGCATAATCTCATAGTCGAAGGAATATGTATTTGACATGAAGAAAGCAATAGCAATACAACTGAACGATCAACATGCTAAGCTAACGGATGGGTCTTGTCCATCACATCATTCTCCTAATGATGTGATCTCGTTCATCAAATGACAACACATGTCTATGGTTAGGAAACTCAACCATCTTTGATTAACGAGCTAGAATAGTAGAGGCTTACTAGGGACACAATGTTTTGTCTATGTATCCACACATGTATCAAGTTTCCGGTTAATACAATTCTAGCATGGATAATAAACATTTATCATGACATAAGGAAATATAACATAACAACTTTATTATTACCTCTAGGGCATATTTCCTTCACAAAGCACCGACATGATCTCCATAGTCACCAACATGACACCATGATCTCCATCATCGTGTCACCATCGGGGTTGTCATGCCAACCATGCTTCTACAACTATTGCTACTGTTTAGCGATAAAGTAAAGCATTACATAGTGCTTAATGATTGACACGCATGTCATACAATAATTAAGATAACCCTATGGCTCCTGCTGGTTGCCATATTCATCGATACGCAAGTTGTGATAAACTATTAAAAACATGATCATCTCATACATCAAATATATCTCATCATGTCTTTGGCCATATCATATCAGAACATACCCTGCAAAAACAAGTTAGACGTCCTCTAATTTGTTGTTGCATGTTTTACGTGGCTGCTATGGGTATCTAGCAGGAACGATTCTTACCTACACAAAGCCACAACGGTGATATGCATGTTGCTATTTAACCTTCTACAAGGAATGCCTTTGTCAAATCTCATTCAACTAAGGTGGGAGAGACAGACACCCACCAGCCATCTTTATGCAACAAGTTACATGTCAGGCGATGGAGCCGGTCTCATGTACGTGGACATGTAAAGTTGGTCCGGGCTGCTTCATCCCACAATACCGCTAAATTAAGAAAGGACCAAGGAAGGAACCAATCTGAATATCAACACCCACAAACTCATTCGTGTTCTACTCGTGATGTCATCTACGCAAAACCTGGCTCTGATACCACTATTGGGGAACGTTGCATGGGAAACACAAATTTCCTACGTTCACCAAGATCATTCTAGGAGATGAACATCTACGAGAGGAGAGATCACATCTAAATACCCTTGTAGATCGCTAAGCGGAAGCGTTGAGAAACGCGGTTGATGTAGTCAAATGTCTTCGCGATCCAATCACGATCCGTCCATGATCTCCCGATCCAAGCGTCGAACGGACGACACCTCCGCGTTCAACACATATACGGCTTGATGACGCCTTCACCTCCTCGATCCAGCGAGCGATGGTGAAGTAGTATCTCGAGTCCTCTGGTAGCACGACGGTGTGGCAGCAGTGGTGGTGGAGCAATCCCGGCATAACTTCCCTAAGGTACGCGGAGAGAGAGGGTAACTATGAGGGAGAGGGAGGGCATCACTGTGGCATAGATGGGTGCGGCTACCCTTCCCCTACCCCTCTATATATAGGGGGAAGGGAGGAGGGGGCGCCCCCTAGGGTTTCCCCCAGGGGGACGGTGACCCATAGATGGGGCGCCTAGGGTTGGGGTGGCCCCCCAGGTGGCTTGCCCCCCAAGCAAGGGGGAGGTAGCCCTAGGGGGGCGCACCAACCTTCTGGTGCTCGTGGGATGGGGTGAGGGGGGCGCACAACCCCTTAGTGGGCTGGTGTGCTCCCTCCCCTTGGCCATGAGGCCCCCCAACACTTGCCGGGGGCCCCCGAAACCCCTTCCGGTCCTCCTGGTCATAACCCGGTACCCCTGAAACACTTCGGACTCCGATACCCTTCGTCCTATATATCAATCTTCACCTCCGGACTATTCCGGAGTTCCTCGTCATGTCCGGGATCTCATCTGGGACTCCGAACAACCTTCGGTCACCACCATAACAACTTAACTATACTTATATCGTCACCAAACGTTAAGTGTGTAGACCCTGCGGGTTTGAGAACAATGTAGACATGACCGAGACACGCTACAAAAAAAAGAAAAATCCGTGACATTTTGGCCCGCACAAAAAAATTCTGTCATGCTTATGACAATTCTATGACGATAATTGTGATAAAAGCATGTATCATCATAGGTGTGGTGGGCTCCTACTTCTATGACAAAATTCATGACAAAAAATGGGCTTTTCGTCCTGGGCGGGCCGGGACGCACCTGCATGACATTCTTTGAGCCATCCATGACGGAAAAATTCATGGTAGAAGCGAGGGCGAGGAAAATGTTGGGGAGTTCCCGGTTATGGTGGGTGGTCGGGGTCGAGCGATGCACGGAGGTTTGCGCATTTCTCTTATACACGTACGCATGTGTGTGCAAGGCGTTGGGCTCTAATTGAACCCGAGCAAGGCGTTCGCTTAATGAACCCAAGCGATTGCACTAGCTACGTTACTGAACCCATGAGATCGATCCCTTGGCTGTTAACTGAACCTAAGTGGTTCCTTCGCTACTGCTGCTAACTGAAGCCGATCGAACCTGCTGCCTCTTGATGAACAGTGACAGTTGTTGAGGGTTGGATGAACAGGACCCCGTGGTAGTAGAGGTTGTTGCCACTGGATGAACAGGACCCCGATCGAGGAGGCCGCCACACACCCAAGCCGGCTAGGGGTGGATGAACAGGACCCCGTGGAGGGTTGGTTGAACAGTAGCCGGTGGAGGCTGGATGAATAGGACCCCGTGGAGGGCTGGTTGAATAGTAGCCGGTGGAGGCTGGATGAACAGTAGCCCATGGATGAACAGTAGCTGGTAGAGGTAGGAGGAAGGTCGCAGTGGATGAACAGTAGCATGTGGAGGCTGGAGGAAGTCGATGGTGGATCAATAGTAACCCATGGAGGCTGGAGCGAGGCAGTAGACGGTCGATGAACAGTAGCATGGGGAATCCCGTTTTGTGGTACGCCACTGATGACCCACAAGTATAGGGGATCTGTCATAGTCCTTCCGATAAGTACGAGTGTCGAACCAAACGAGGAGCAGAAGGAAATGACAAGCAGTTTTCAGCAAGGTATTCTCTACAGGCACTGAATTATCAGTAACAGATAGTTGTGTGATAAGATAATTCATAACGGGTAACAAGTAACAAAAGTAAATAAGGTGCAGCAAGGTGGCCCAATCATTTTTTGTAGCAAAGGACAAGTCTGGACAAACTCTTATATAAAGCAAAGCGCTCCCGAGGACACATGGGAATTACTGTCATGCTAGTTTTCATCATGCTTATATGATTCCGTTCGTTACTTTGATAATTTGATATATGGGTGGACCGGTGCTTGGGTGCTGCCCTTCCTTGGACATGCCTCCCACTTATGATTAACCCCTCTCGCAAGCATCCGCAACTATGAAAGAAGAATTAAGATAAATCTAACCATAGCATGAAACATATGGATCCAAATCAGTCCCTTACGAAGCAACGCATAACTACGGTTTAAGCTTCTGTCACTCTAGCAACCCATCATCTAATTATTACTTCCCAATGCCTTCCCCTAGGCCCAAACAATGGTTTGTGTCATGTAGTTGACGTTCACATAACACCACTAGAGGAGAGACAACATACATCTCATCAAAATATCGAATGGATATCAAATTCACATAATTACTTATAACGAGACTTCTCCCATGTCCTCAGCAACAAACATAACTACTCACAAAGCATGTTCTGTTCATAATCATAGGAGTATTAATTACTATTAAGGATCTGAACATATGATCTTCCACTGATTAAACCAACTAGCATCAACTACAAGGAGTAATCAACACTACTAGCAACCCACAGGTACCAATCTAAGGTTTTGAGACAAATATCGGATACAAGAGATGAACTAGGGTTTGAGAGGAGATGGTGCTGGTGAAGATGTTGATGGAGATTGACCTCTCCCGATGAGAGGATTGTTGGTGATGATGATGGCTTCGATCCCCCCCTAGAGGGAAGTTTCCCCGGCAGAACAGCTCCGCCGGAGCCCTGGATTGGTTCTGCCCCGGTTCGCCTCGAGATGGCGGTGCTTCATCTCGAAAGCTTCCTCTTGATTTTTTCTAGGTCAAAACACACCATATAGCAGAAGATGAGCACCGGAGGTTGACAGGGGGCCCACAAGGCAGGGGGCGCGCCCCCACCCTTGTGGATGGCTGGTGGCCCCCGTATGGTGCTTTCTTTGCCCAATATTTTTTATATATTCCAAAATAATTCTCCGTGAAGTTTTAGAACTTTTGGAGTTGTGCAGAATAGGTCTCTAATATTTGCTCCTTTTCTAGTCTAGAATTCCAACTGTCGGCATTCTCCCTCTTCATGTATTTCTTATAAAATAAGAGAGAAAAGGCATAAGTATTGTGATATAATGTGTAATAACAGCCCATAATGCATAAATATCAATATAAAAGCATGATGCAAAATGGACGTATCAACTCCCCCAAGCTTAGACCTCGCTTGTCCTCAAGCGAAAGCCCATATCAACCCCTTCAACCAGGTTCGAGCCGGCCCATACAGCATCTTGGTGAAGTACTTGGTGCACACGACATCATTCACATCCAACATCTCCATAACCAACTCATAGCTCTCAATCCAAGCCTCTGGGGCTGATCAGGAGTGTAATTGGGCACCTTTCGAGGGCCCTTTAAATCCTTGGGCAAACGCTCATTGCGTAGAGCCGACGCTAAGAACGACACACCCACTGTCCTGGAAGTCATCCCGGCTTCTACAGAAGCTGACGGGTTATGTTGGAGTTGCGGATGAGCCGCTAACTGAGCCGCCAGCTCCGCCTCTTGACGTGCCCTGGCCTGATCTAGTAGGGCCTGGACATTATTATCATCATGCGGCGGGTCATGCCCGCGCGGCTGGTTCCGATGCCGTTCGCTACTGGAAACTGTTGGCGACTCAATGCGCCTGCTATAACTTCGACTTTGGTGAGGAGTTGAATGAATTCTATCACGACTGTATGAGTAAGCCGCCTGCAGAGATACCACTGTCTGAAGAAGCTCCACGGCCTTCCGTGCCTCAACCATGGCAGGAGACTCACCTTCTACGGGAAGAGCCGCCAGTTGCGAAGCCGCGACAATCATATTATCCAGGGGGTTGGAAAAATGACCCGACGGTGTTAACACCTGTTGAGGCGGGGTTAAATTCAAACGAGGCGGGCCAGTTAAACGCGGTTGAGCCGTCGCCCCGGCCATGGGCGCCTCGGCGACCCGGGTTACACCGGGCGGGTTACTCGTTCCTGCTCCAGGTGTATTAAAAAGATTCCTTGCTTTGAACTCTAGGGGCAGACGGGTCTGGTGCCTTCTTCGCATAACGGTGTTTGAAGCGTTCTTGTCTAGATTAAGCCGGAAAGATTCTTTTTGGATCCATTGCGACTCAGCTTCCAACTCAGCTCGCTCTGTTACCATCCTAGCATTCTCAGCGTTAAGTGCCTCCTTAGCCTGAGCTATCTCACTTGTAGCTTCGCAACCCCCACCTTATGTTGTGCTTGACTCGCCGGGGTTACCTCCGTAGCTAAGAGAGTCGCCAGAGCATCCAGGAGTTCAGACAAAACCTAAACCGGCGGGCGCATAGGGTCACTCGCCCCAGCCATCGCAGCAGCCGTTGAATCAGAGGTCATAGCTGCGGCAGTCAATGAATTCACCATCTGTTGCGTACCAGCCATGAAAATAGCAGCCCTGCTCGGCAGCTCATAGGAGTCCGGAATACTGTTGGTATCGGAATAGCCCCCAAGCCCTCCGTCTTGGAATTGATAAATCGACTTACTTTCGCCGGTTGAGGACTCATCACCTGAGTAGATGGCTGTCTCTCCACCTGACATAGAACCTTCTTCGAGATCCGCCCCATGAATAAAACCAACAAAGGCGGGCTTCCTGGCGGGTTGGATCTTGGCGGGTCGTGCGCGCTGAGCCGTCTTGATCTTGTCGGTGCGGATGTCTGGCTCAGGCTCCGACTCTCCAATCTTGCCGATGAAGATAGGAATCTCGCCAAAGGGGACCCGTTACCCGTACTAGATTGAGTCGGTCTCGGGGCCCCAGCCAACATCGTCGATGTAGAGCCCGCCGCGGCGGCTCTTGGTCATCCGGCCCATGGCGTATCCCTTGATCCCTGAGAAGCTGCCCTTCAAGAACTCAAAACCACCATGCTCTAGCCCCACGGTGGGCGCTAACTGTCGTGGATTTGTCACGGCAGATGCCCTAGTGAAAGGACTTAGGTGTGGAGCCATCGCAACTAGGTTAGCTCAAAGGGGTTGAACGGGACAAAGGACACAAGGGGTTTATCCAGGTTCGGCCCCTCTCAATGAGGTAAAAGCCTACTTCCAGCTTCTAGTTGTATTGCTTGGGTTTTGATTACAAGGGAGCGAATACGCTTGACCTAGTTCTCGATTGCTTGTTTCTTGAGTTAACCCGCTGCCTGGTCACCCCTTTATATATAGGTTGATGCCCCACGGCTTACAGAGTCTCAGCCGGCTCACACAAACGTGACCAGCTCAGTTTCTAACTAAACCTGCCTTACAGAGCAAGTCATCATATGGCGGTTCACACCTTCGGGCCTTGAGTCACCAACGGGTCTTGGGCCTTCAGACTTCCTGGGCCTTCTCACCTTAAGCCACCAATGGTGTGACCCAGCCCCTCTTGGGCGGGTCATACCTCGGAGTTATATCCTGAACACACGGGAATTACTGCCAACCTAGTTTTCATCATGCTCATATGATTCGCGTTCGTTACTTTGATAATTTGATATGTGGGTGGACCGTTGCTTGGATGCTACCCTTCCTTGGACAAGCCTCCCACTTATTATTAACCCCTCTCGCAAGCATCCACAACTACGAAAGAACAATTAAGATAAATCTAACCATAGCATGAAACATATGGATCCAAAGCAGCCCCTTACAAAGCAACACATAAACTAGTGTTTAAGCTTCTATCACTCTAGCAACCCATCATCTACTTATTACTTCCCAATGCCTTCTCCTTGGCCCAAACAATGGTCAAGTGTCATGTAGTCAAAGTTCACATAACACCACTAGAGGAGAGACAACATACATATCAACAAAATATCGAACGAATATCAAACTCACACGATTACTTATAACAAGACTTCTCCCATGTCCTCAGGAACAAATGTAACTACTCACAAAGCATGTTCATAATCATAATTAGAGAAGTATTAATTATCATTAAGGATCTGACATATGATCTTCCACTGAATAAACCAACTAGCATCAACTACAAGGAGTAATGAACACTACTAGCAACCCACATGTCCTAATCTAAGGTTTTGAGACAAAGATCGGATACAAGAGATGAACTAGGGTTTGAGAGGAGATGGTGCTGGTGAAGATGTTGATGGAGATTGACCCCCTCTCGATGAGAGGATCATTGGTGATGACGATGGCTTCGATTCCCCCCCCGGAGGGAAGTTTCCCCGGCAGAACAGCTCCGCCGGAGCCCTAGATTGGTTCTGCCCAGGTTCCGCGTCGAGACGGCGGCGCTTCGTCCCGAAAGCTTCCTCTTGACTTTTTCCAGGTCAAAACACACCATATAGCATAAGATGGGCACCGGAGGCCTGACAGGGGGCCCACAAGGTAGGGGGGCGCGCCCCCACCCTTGTGGATGGCTGGTGGCCCCCTCTGGTGCTTTCTTCGCCCAATATTTTTATATATTCCAGAATAATTCTCCGTGAAGTTTCAGGACTTTTGGAGTTGCGCAGAATATGTCTCTAATATTTGCTCCTTTTCCAGTCCAGAATTCCAGCTGCCGGCATTCTCCCTCTTCATGTAAACCTTATAAAATAAGAGAGAAAAGGCATACTATTGTGATATAATGTGTAATAAGAGCTCATAATGCAATAAATATCAATATAAAAGCATGATGCAAAATGGACGTATCAACTCCCCCAAGCTTAGACCTCACTTGTCCTCAAACGAAAGCCGATATCGAAAAATATGTCCACATGTTTAGAGATAGAGGTGTCGATAAAATAAAATACGGACATGAGGGCATCACGATCATCTTTAGAACAACAACATACATTGTCTTATAATTTCTTATGCTAAAGTACCATTTCATTCGCAAGGTAAAGTATGAATTAGAAACTTCATTGAAAACTAACAAACTATGATCTCAGTCATTGAAACAATTATAATTTATCATAACATCGGAAAGAGTCAATATAAGAGCTTTTCAGTAAGTCCACATACTCAACTATCATTTAGTCTTTCACAATTGCTAACACTCACGCGATACATACGGTTACAAAGTTTCAATCGGACACAGAGAAAGATAGGGGCTTGTAGTTTCGCCTCCCAACCTTTTACCTCAAGGGTAATGTCAACAATAATACTTTATGATAACCTACATCTATGTGGATATATATATATATATATATATATCTAGATCTCTCCAACACATAGTGCTTGCCAAAAGAAAAAGTGTGAAATGGAAAGGTGAAGATCACCATGACTCTTGTATAAGGGTGGATGATAAAAGTAAAAGATTGACCCTTCGCAGAGGGAAGCAGAGGTTATCATGCGCTTTTATGGTTGGATGCACAAAATCTTAATGCAAAAGAACGTCATTTTATATTGCCGCTTGTGATAAAGAACTTTATTATGTAGTCCGTCACTTTTATTTCTTCCATATCACAAGTTCGTATAATGCTTATTTTCTTCACACTAACAGATCATGCATATTTAGAGAGCAATTTTTATTGCTTGCACCGATGACAACTTACTTGAAGGATCTTACTCAATCCATAGGTAGGCATGGTGGACTCTCATGGAAAAACTGGTTTAAGGGATGTTTGGAAACACAAGTAGTATCTCTAATTGGTGCAAAGAATTTGGCTAGCATGAGAGGGAAAAGCAAGCTCAACATATTGGAGGATCCATGACAATATAACTTCTGTTTAATGAGTGCTCACAATTACAAAAGATGTCCAAGATTGTATATTTATATGTGAAGCCTCTCTTTCTTTATTACTTCCTATTAATTGCAACAATGACTAAAACTATGTTTGTAAACTCTCAACAAATTTTATTCATCATACTCCTTATATATGAAGTCATTACTCTCCATAAGATCATTATATGATATTTTTATTTCTTTCTTTTCTTTTATTCCCTCAAGATCATAGCAAGATAGCAAATCCCTCAACTCAAAACTACTCTTTATTATATATAACTCACAGACTCGATTACATAGATAGATCTGGAAACAAAACTCAAAGATAGATCATACAAAAACTTTATTCTACTAGATCAAGATATAACCAAAAGGATCAAACTAACAAAAACGATAAAGGTAAAGGTGTGATGGTGATACGATACCAGGGCACCTCCCCCAGGCTTGGCAGTTGCCAAGGGGAGTGCCCATACCCATGTATTTATGTCTCTTTCTTCGGAGGTTGTGATGTGATATTCTTGGCGATGATGCCCCTTAGGAAGCGATCTCTTCCTCGAGCTTATTATTTTGCCGCTTAAGATCCATTACTTACTTGCAAAGTTTACCCGTGACGGCTAGAGCTCCAATCACTCATGGATGTTTCATAGCTGCGGGAGAAAAAGCAACACTCTTTTTCATATTTTCATACGAGATAAATCTAGCATTGAGAGGAATTACTGAATTTGGTATTGCTGAGATCTGAAGTTCCTCCAACATGAATCTAGTTTGAAGATGAGGGGTAACTTCTTGATCCTCCTCCATGGCATCCACCCTTTTCAAGTCGGCCTCCATCTCTTCCTCCGTTGATTGCCCGAAGTGGTCAGCTTCGCTGTTTGTTCTTGTGCCCGGTGTCGGATGAGAAACACAACTCTCCCCGACTGACTCTTGCGAAGACATCTAGCTCCAAATCTGCTGCGGAAGCAACTCAAAATGAAAACAGAGAATTTTGCTGTGGTATGGTGGTCAAAACCTTCGGGAGATTATATAATGAATTTTTACCGACCAAAAGAAGCGATGTGCAAGAAAATGGAGTCCGGAGGGCACACGAGGTGGCCACAAGGCAGGGGGCGTGCCCTCCACCCTTGTGGTCTCCTCGTGCATCTTTCGGACTACTTTTAGTTTTCCTAATTTCTTAAATGTTCCAAAACGGAGAAAAATTACCATTGGAAGCGTTTTGGAGTCAGTTTACTTACCGTACCACATACTTGTTCCTTTTTGGAGTCTGAAACGTTCTAGAAAGTATCCCTTATGTACTCCTCCTATGTTATGGTATTAATAATATTGGTCTCAACATTTATGGGAGTACCTGAGATATAATGTTTGATTCTTTGATCGTTTACTGCCTTCAGATTTGTGCCTTCGACGTTGTTGATCTTGATGGCACCGGAACGATAGACCTCCTCGATAATGTCAGGACCTTCCCATTTAGAGAGAAGTTTTCCTGCAAAAAATCTTGAACGAGAGTTGTATAGCAAAACATGATCACCTACGTTAAACTCACGCTTTTCTATCCTCTTGTCATGCCATCTTTTAACCTTTTCTTTAAATAGCTTGGCATTCTCATAGGCTTGGGTTCTCCATTCATCGAGCGAGCTAATGTCAAATAACCTCTTCTCACCGGAAAGTTTGAAATCATAGTTGGGCTCTTTGATTGCCCAATAAGCTTTATGTTCTAGTTCGAGAGGTAAGTGACATGCTTTTCGATAAACTATTTGATACGGAGACATGACCATAGGGTTCTTAAGCAGTTCTATTAGCCCATAATGCATCATCAAGTTTCTTAGACCAATTCTTTCTAGATCTATTAACAGTTTTTTGCAAAATCAATTTAATCTCTCTATTGCTCAATTCTACTTGACCACTAGACTGAGGACGATATGGAGATGCAATTCTATGGTTAACATCATACTTAGCAAGCAATTTACGGAAAGCACCATAAATAAAATGTGAACCACCATCAGTCATTAAATATCTAGGGACTCCAAACCTTGGAAAAATAACTTCTTTAAGCATATTAATAGAAGTATTATGATCAACACTACTAGTTGGAATAGCTTCTACCCACTTAGTAACTTAACCAACAACAACTAAAATATGTGTGTACCCGTTACATGAAGGAAAAGGTCCCATATAATCAAAGCCGCAAACATCAAATGGTTCAATAACAAGTGAATAATTCATAGGCATTTTACGACGTCTACTAATATTGCCAATTCTCTAGCATTCATCACAAGACAAGACAAACTTACGAGCATCCTTGAAGAGAGTAGGCCAATAAAAACCAGATTTTAATACCTTGTGTGCAGTTCTATCTCTAGCATGGTGTCCTCCGTAGGCCTCAGAGTGGCACTTGCGTAGGATCTTTGATATCTTTAGGGCACGACATCTTTTCAATAGCATCTACTTTAGCTTTATCAACTTCAATACCTCTTTCAGAATTCTTATGCCTCAAGATAATACCTTCATTAACCATAAAGTGGCACTTCTCCCAATTCAAGACAAGGTTAGTTTCTTCACATCTCTGCAAAACTCGATCAAGGTTGCTTAAGCAATCATCAAAAGAAGTTCTGTAAACAGAGAACATCCATGAAAACCTCAACAATCTTTTCACAAAAGACAGAATATAGCAGTCATACATCTTTGAAAGGTAGCAGGTGCATTGCATAAACCAAAAGGCATACATCTATAAGCAAAAGTACCGAAAGGGCAAGTAAAAGTGGTCTTTTCTTGGTCCTCTTGTGACACAAGTATTTGAGAGGAACCAGAATAACCATCTAGAAAGCAAAAATGTGTATGTTTGGATAGTCTTTCAAGCATTTGATGAATAAAAGGTAGGGGGTAATGATCTTTTCTAGTAGCTTTGTTTAATTTGCGAAAATCAATTACCATTCTATAACATGTAATAATTCTTTGTGGAATCAATTCATTATTATCATTAGGAACAACAGTAATACCTCCCTTCTTAGGGATACAATGAACATGACTTACCCACCTACTATCAGCAATAGGATAAATTATACCTGCCTCCAGAAGCTTTAATATTTCATTTCTTACCACTTCTTTCATCTTAGGATTTAACCGTCGTTGATGATCAACAACTGGTTTAGCATCAGGCTCCAAACTAATTTTGTGCTGACATAGAGTGGGACTAATGCCCTTAAGATAGCGGCACGATGCTTCTTCAGAGTTTTCAATAATTTCTTTTCTTCATGCTATGAAAGGTTAGCACTAATAATAACATGATATATCTTCTTTTCATCATGATAAGCATATTTCAAAGTATCAGGTAATTGTTTAATCTCAGACACGGGATCGCCCTTGGGTGAAGGAGGATCCCCAAGGATTTCAATAGGATTTTTTTTCAAAACAGACCCTTGATTAAAGAATATTTCATATAATTCCTTTCTTTCATTCATAAACATATCATTTTCATGGTCTAGTAAATATTGTTCTAAAGGATCAGTAGGAGGCACGACAATAGAAGCAAGACCAATAATTTCATCCTTACTAGGCAGTTCTTTATCATGGGGTTGTCTACGAAATTTAGAGAAATTAAAATCATGAGACATGTCCCCAAAACTTACAGTAACAATTTCTTTCTCACAGTCTATCTTAGCATTAACAGTGTTCAAGAAAGGTCTACCAAATATAATGGGACAAAAATCATCTTGTGGGGAAGCAAGAACAAGAAAATCAGTAGGGTATTTTATTTTCCACACAAGACTTTAACATATCTAACAATCTCAATTGACGAAATAGTATCTCTATTGGTAAGCTTAATAGTAACATCAATATCTTCTATCTCAGCAGATGCAATATCATTCATAATTTCTTGATATAAAGTAAAAGGAAGTGCACTCACACTAGCACCCACATCACATAAGCCATTATAACAATGATCTCCTATTAAAACAGAAACAACAGGCGTGCCAACAACAGATCTATGTTTATCTTGAACATTGGGTTTAGCAATTCTAGCAGCTTCACCACAGAAATAAATAACATGCCCATCAATATTATCAACCAAGAGATCTTTAACCATAGCAATACTAGGTTCAACTTTAATTTGTTCAGGGGGGGTTAGGTGTTCTAGTATAACTCTTACGAACCATAGTTGAAGCTTTAGCATGATCCTTTATCCTAATAGGAAAAGGCGGTTTCTCAATATAAGCACTAGGAACAATAGTATCAACATTATAAGTAACAGTTTCTTCTTCAACTTTAACAGGTTCTACTACATTCAATTCAATGGGAGGACGATATTTAAACCACTTCTCCTGAGGGAGATCAACATGAGTAGCAAAAGGTTCACAGAAAGAAGCTACTATCTTAGAGTCAAGTCCATATTTAGCGCTAAAATCACAAAAAAGCATCGGTATCTATGAAAGATTTAACACAACCAAACTTAAGGTTTATACCTGACTCCTTACCTTCATCGAGCTCCCAATCTTCAGAGTTGCATTCATTCTTTCCAATAAATCCCATTTAAATTCAATAGTCTTCTTCATAAAAGAACCAGTACAAGAAGTATCGAGCATGGATTGATCATTACGAGAAAGCCGAGCATAAAAATTCTAAATAATAATTTCTCTTGAGAGCTCATGATTGGGGCATGAATATAACATTGACTTAAGCCTCCCCAAGCTTGAGCGATACTTTCTCCTTCACGAGGCCAAAAATTATATATATAATTCCGATCATGATGAACCAAATGCATAGGATAAAACTTATGATGAAATTCCAATTTCAATCGGTTGTAGTTCCAAGATCTAATATCATCACATAGCCTATACCATCTCAATGCCTTTCCCTTCAAACATAAAAGGAAGACCTTCTTCTTGACATCATCCTCGGGCAAACCTGAAAGCTTAAATAATCCACAAACTTCATCCACATAGATTAGATGCATATCAGGATGTAACGTTCCATCTCCTGCATAAGGATTAACTAGCAGTTTCTCGATCATACCTGAAGGAATTTCATAATAAATATTTTCAGTAGGTGCAGTAGGTTGAGGAGCAACTCTTTGCTATTTTTTCGAGGTGAAGATACCCCAAACAAGTCCTTGAAAGGATTATTTTCCATGGTGACAAGTGACAGTAAATTTCAGCACATAATATAAATGTTTCCTTACTAAATTCCACTCACCAAAGGCTCTTCACTCCCTGGCAACGGTGCCAGAAAAGAGTCTTGATGACCCAAAAGTATAGGGGATCTATCATAATCCTTTCTATAAGTACAAGTGTCAAACCCAACGAGGAGTAGTAGGAAATGACAAGCGTTTTTCAGCAAGGTATTATCTGTAGGCACTGAAATTATTGGTAACAGATAGTTGTGTGATAAGATAATTCATAACGGGTAACAAGTAACAAAAGTAAATAAGGTGCAACAAGGTGGCCCAATCCTTTTTGTAGCAAAGGACAATCCTGGACAAACTCTTATATAAAGCAAAGCGCTCCCGAGGACACATGGTGTCGTGGATTTGTCAGGGCAGATGCCCTAGTGAAAGGACTTAGGTGTGGAGCCATCGCAACTAGGTTAGCTCAAAGGGGTTGAACCGGACAAAGGATAAAAGGAGTTTACCCAGGTTCGGCCCCTCTCAATGAGGTAAAAGCCTACTTCCTGCTTCTAGTTGTATTGCTTGGGTTTCGATTACAAGGGAGCGAATACGCTTGACCTAGTTCTTGATTGCTTGTTTCTTGAGTTAACCCGCCACCGGGTCACCCCTTTATATACAGGCTGTTGCCCGGCAGCTTGCAGAGTCCCGGCTGGCTCACATAAATGTGACCCGCTTGGTTTCTAACTAAACCTGCCTTACAGAGCAAGTCATCATATGGCGGTTCACACCTTCGGGCCTTGAGTCACCTCCGGGTCTTGGGCCTTCAGACTTCCTAGGCCTTCTCACCTTAAGCGACCAATGGTGTGACCCGGCCCCTCCTGGGCGGGTCATACCTCGGAGTTATATCCTCAAAATTAGGCCCCAGGTTGATTTGAACTTGTTCACATCAATCTCCACTATTTGACTTAGCAGAATTTTTCATTATCAATTCCTTATCAATCCGCTATGACCCGCCATGACGTCACATAGCAGAACCATTGTAACCCGCCATTACATCATGTGCATTAATTCCGCACAAGGCCCAGGATACCTCAACGGATCTTTATTTCAATGGACTTCCCAAAAATCGAGGCGCCCGCATTGCCATCATAGTCATTTTGCCCCCTCGATTCTCGCGCATGCCATCTTATCATTCCCTTATAAATAGGGACAGGGGGCCCTCGTCTTCACTTTTTACCCCTGCCTCTTGCTCTTCATCTCCTTCCTCGCGATGCTACTGTGACCCGAGCTCCTCCGCCGCCGTCGAACCTTCTTCAACAGCTCTGACCCAGGCCGCTGCATCAACCTGAACGAATTAGAGAACCGCGACATACGTCTGCAGTCCATCAGCATCCCTGGGTACCCATCTTTCTTCTGCTTCAGATTGGCATTAGGGTTTTCCAGTTATTCGGTGTCCAATATTATATAACTGACCTGTGAAATATGTTTGTCAAAAACACTTCAGCGAAATTTACTCACTCCCCATATCTTATAACATCTGTTCGACCACTTGTTGTATGGGCAGCTCAAATGCAGATACGTTATAACCCGGGAAAACACCAGCCAACTCTTTGATAAAACATTTAAACCGCCGATATATGTCTGGTATCCGCATCACCCAGTTTCAACTTGCCGGCTTAATCATGCTAATCTCTCTTACCATCACATGTAATATTTGCGCCTGAACCCATTTGCTTTAATAAACTTGCTTTCCCGATTACAAGGCGGCTTATTTTCATAAATGTGACCCATCAATACTTCATTTTCAGACCTTTCATTTTAAAAGATGACTAAGACCGTGATCGCATGCAACTGGACCGCTTCAACCATCACGGAGCAAACCCTGAACGAATACGTTCAAATGTGTGTCTTAGCAACCAAGGATGTTATCCACTGGCGAGCTCCGGGGATAGAGATCAGACCTGAGCCAAAGGAAGGCGAAGTCGTGGTCTTTGCTGATCATATGCTCCGGGGCTTTTCTCCACCCGGATCAAAATTCTTCTGTGACGTCCTGCACTTTTTCCAACTCCACCCCCAAGACATCGGCCCAAACTCTGTTTCCAACATCTGCAACTTCCAAGTTTTTTTGCAAAGTATACCTTCAAGAGGATCCCAGTGTTGATATTTTCAGAGAGCATTATTACTTGAACCGCCAGAATGAGTTCACAGATGGGCCTAGCTTGGAACTTGGGGGAATTTCTATTCAAAGGCGCAAAGAAGCCACCTTCCCTTCAGCTGCACTTCCTAGTCATCCTAAAGACTGGAACCAAACCTGGTTTTACTGTCAAGATACATCTCCATCTGATGAGAATCCTCTGCCGGGTTTCCATGATAGCCGGCTTAGCTCAAGACATCCACTCCTGGATCGGATCACCACTAAGGAACGGGCTAAATATATGCCCACCTTTAAAAAAATCAGAGCCTTAATGGCCAACGGCTTAACCGGAGTCGACTTAGTCCAGTGCTGGGTCGCCTGGAGGATTTTGCCCTTGAGCCGCCGGTCCGGCTTAACGTGTGAATACACCGGTGACGTGAAAGACCCACAACGTCATTGTAACATCCGGCTGGACGATGGTGAAATCAACAAGAAGACAAAAATGTTGCTCGGAGAGAACTTGGAAGCTTGTAGCAAGATGGGGCCGAATCCATTTTGCACTCTTAACCCAACTCCACCTGTAAGTATTTGAAGCTATTTCTACTTTGTCAATTATTCATACATTACTTTCTCCTCATCATCACTTGTTTTCTTCAGGCCAATTCCTCTTTCTGGAACAAGAAACTTCAGGATAAGCCGGCCAAGAAGGTCAGGGCAAAGAGCAAGGCTCCCAAGAAGTCTGCCAAGAAGAAGACAGATGCAATTGATCCATTTACTCTGGATGATGAGTCGGAGGTAGAACTTGACTCTCTTGGCTCCTTTTTGTACATCTTATTGACACTGATTGCTATCAGGATGACGCGGAGGCCAGCCACGCAGATGGTGAAGAGGTAACTATCCTTTCCTCCGACTCAGTACCTCTGCCAAGACAGAAAGTTTGACAAGCGAGCCGGAAAGTAAGGTTTTCTCACCCTTTAGCTTACTTGGATCCCAACTTTATTTTGAAGAAACAAGAGCATGAAGTTCGCCGCACAACTCGGAACAGCGGCTGTGGAAATCTTTCCTCCGGCTTACCCAACACGCCGGTTCCTCGAAAGCGCCGAAATGAGGCGCCACATAATTCAACCTTATCTTTTCCAAAGGCGGGTCTTATCCGTCAACCGCTTAACCCTTCTGACTCAAATTATCAGGGAACCTCTCACTCCTCTTCCGGCGACTCAACTGGGACTCAGATTCCCCTCTTCAAAGTCGCTCCCGGGTGAGAACATTAGATTTCTTTGCTTTAGTACCTTACCAACTGATACATTAACCTTCTTCTTGTGTGTTATTTTAAGTGGCATAGCCAAGTTGAGCAAAAAGCTGAAGGTAAACAAACCGACCGAAGACCCCAAGGTTATTGAACTGGAGAAATGGACCATCTCTGAAACCTCTCAACAGACTCCGGTGGCTACTGCTGATGACCCGCCACCAGAGACTCACGATGTTATGGTGGATCCAATGGGTGTTGACCCATCCCATGCTAAGCCACCCAGTCCCATAAGACCTGCTGATGAAGCTCCTTCACAACAGGCTGCGGAGGATGTTATTATTACTGACACTGGGAACCCCACCATTCTGGCTAAGCACTTTGCCAAAGAGGAGTTAATTCAAAAGAGCAAGGCCAAGTTTGATGTTGCAAATTACTCTCACTTAGGCATCGACAAATTATACTTTGGTTATCTGAGCCAGCTACACACTGGTCGTGATCTGGAAGCAGACTTAGTGAAGAAACCGCGCCAGAAATATGAGGTATGAGCATATGTTCCCTTTACACATATAGTCATCCAGCCCCCAAGTCTTATCTGTAGGAAAAGATACTTTTGAGTAGGGTTAAGACTTGTCCATACAATCTTTAAAGTCGTAGCCCTCATGGGCCGGCTTATCTTGATAAAGCTGAGCCGGTTCATTTCCATTATGCGAAAGAAACTTCAGACCGTAGCCCTCATGGGCTGGCTTATCTTGATAAAGATGAGCCGGTTCAAGAAATGCAAATGCAAGAAAGAACTTCTGCACACATTAACCCCCAAGTGTCAAGTACTTTGCTTGCAACGTGCTTGAGACTTGTCTGGCAAATATGTTGATAACTTGTTTAACTCTTACTTGCAGGATGCTTTAACTCAGGCTGAAGCCTAGGTGGTCGATTTAAAAACCAGACTTGAGAAGCAAGAGGCTAAAACAAGGGAAGCTGACTCCAAGCTCAAGCTTAATCTTGAAGAGAGTGAGAAGCTCAAAAGTGGATTCTCCATGGAAAGAACCACCTGGGACAAGGAGAAGGCCGCCTTGGTTCAAAGAGTAGAGACTGCCGAATCTTCTTTGAAGAAAACTACTGCAGAATTGACCGACTTAAAACGTCGCATATCTCAGATGACAGCTGCTATCTTTGGTAAGTAACTCAGGCTATTTTGACCACTTCCAATTTTTAACCTTAACCCACCTGACGACTTATCTGTGCATTTTATTCAACAGGCCCCAGGAGTACCAACCTTGGCCAAGACATGTGGGTGAAGCTAAAGGAGGTTTATACTCTGGTGGAACAGCTGTACACAGGCACACGGCGATCCCTAGCAGTTATCTCACGTAATAAACATCCACCTTCACTCATCAAAGATGTATTGGACAAGTTATATGTCATGCCCAAGAGAATTGAAGAGATCAAGTGATCCGCAACTCGAGATGGTGCCATTACTGCTTTGAGCCAGGCCAAAGCATGGCAAGCGGAGTTAGACCCAGAGGAGATGGCCACTGGCTGTCCGAGCTTCAAAGAAGACGGGTCTCCCTTCGATTCCAGCGACTTCACCAAATGTGTAAGAGAGATGCGCCCCCTGGCAAGTAAATTGGCCGAGGAGACAGATTTGTCTAAGTATCAGGCAACTTATACCAAGGAGAACGAAAGAGTGAAAGCACTGGCTTATGATATTGTCGAACTCATTCCTCCAATACGTAAGCACACTTTTGCTCCTGATGTTGATCCGTCCAACCTTATAGATGATGAAGCCGAATTCCAAGCTTTAACTGGCATCGACTGGACATCATCTGATTTCCAAACGATGGAGGGAGAAGAAGAAGAACCGACGCAGGATAACCCAAAGGCTTCAACTCGCCAAGACCAAAACAACTGATCCAAGGGGCGGCTCTCAGACTGTAGCGCAACATTTCCGTTTGAAAAAACTCTTAATCATTTGGTTGGAAAGCCTTGTAATAGACTAGTTGAAACAACCTGTCATGCCATCATGCATGTTTAGCCTTAAAACTGCTTGAATTTTTTTACGTGCCACTGATGAGCTTGCAGGGAATATCATATTGTTTTTCAATGTTCCTGCACACATAGTAAACAACATACACCCTGGCGGTTTACGCCAGGGTGTGTCATAATGCCCAATATAATATGTTTTGGCGACTTATAGTCTATAGCCAGGGCGGGTTAGAAAAACCCGAAACATTTATTCAAAAATGAAAGTCATACCTGTAGACTGATATCAGAATGATGTTATGATGATTGTAATCCATCATGGGTATTAACCCATAAATATGAAAAAAATCATGACTTGCATTCTTTCAAAGTAAATTACCCTGTCAATGTAAAATCTATAAGCCAGAAACTGAACAAGACTGGAAGAGACTAGCTCTATTTTTTTTGAAAAAATTCCAGTTATGCTTCAAAGAAGCTTTGGCATGAAAGCCTTTTATCCTATAAACTGGCTCTCACGTGACATAAATCTGTCATTTTAACCTTAACTAGTTCAGGGTCTTATTGAAAAGATTAACTGTTAAGAGTACGAACGGGCCACATAGCGGAGAGACTACGACAGCAGGTGAGTTTATCCTAGCTCTCCGTAAGCCGGCTCTCACGTGACAAAAGCCGCCATTTTAACCTTGACAAGTTCAGGGTCTTATTGAAAAGAGTAACTGTCAAGAGATCGACGGGTCACCTGGCGGAGTAGCAAGTTGCAAACAGGCAGGTTTAACTCAGATTTGGCATGGAAGCCGGCCAAGTGGGCATGAAAGCTATACTCAGTGAGTAGGAAGCCCCCAAGCGACATGTGGCATTGGAAGCCAGATCAAGTGGGTATGAATAGCTATGCTCTTTGATCAGGAAGCCCCCAAGTGACCAATAAGACTACTTATAAACCAGATCAAGAGGGTATGAATAGCTATGCTCATTGAGCAGGAAGCCCCCAAGTGACCTTATGAACAGACAATAAAGACTCATATACTTTGAAATGAAACGACAGAGGCCCCGAATTATCAGGGATGCCGGCTTTATTATATTGTTCATAATATATACATTGATGAAGGTATGTACATCACAAGAGCCGGTGACTCAGGTGTAATAGGGCCGACGATGAGCAATGATCCAAGGCCGGTGGGTCTCTTCTTGTGATGTGCGTGAGTCTTTGTGGTCTCGAATATCAATGAGGTAGCATGATCCGTTGTTCAAGTTCTTGCTGACCATAAAAGGTCCTTCCCAAGGTGGGGATAACTTGTGCATATCTGTCTGGTCTTGAATGAGCTGGAGCACCAAGTCACCTTCTTGAAAGGTCCGGGTTTTAACCCGGCGGCTATGATAAC
Organism: Triticum aestivum; assembly: GCF_018294505.1. Taxonomy (NCBI): domain Eukaryota; kingdom Viridiplantae; phylum Streptophyta; class Magnoliopsida; order Poales; family Poaceae; genus Triticum; species Triticum aestivum. The sequence continues at coordinate 252,190,449 of NC_057811.1, forward strand.
AATGCAGATCTTGCTGGAATATGGCCGAGCGAGCCACCATGAGGTCATGCTCCTCATCCAACACATCAAGAGCATCTTGATGTGCCATTTCATTGACAGCTTCAATATAAGCCGCCACCCGGGGTGAGTCATGATGGATATCGCTTGGAAGAACCGCCTCTGCCCCGTAAACCATGAAGAAAGGCGTGTAACCTATGGATCTGTTAGGGGTGGTATTGATACTCCAAAGCACTGAGGGTAATTCCTCAACCCAACAACTCGGCGTCCTCTACAAAGGGACCATAAGCTGGGGTTTGATCCCTCTCAAGATTTCTTTATTGACCCCTTTAGCTTGACCATTGGACTATGGGTGAGCTACTGATGAGACATCAAGACGAATATGCTCTCGTTGACAAAACTCTTTCATAGCACCTTTAGACAGATTAGTGTCGTTATCAGTTATGATACTGTGAGGATAGCCAAAATAGAAAATCACCTTCTTAATGAATTGAACCACCGTTGCCGCATCACACTTGCTGACAGGCTCTGCCTCAACCCACTTTGTAAACTTGTCAACCGCCACCAAAAGGTGGGTCTTTTTGTCCTTGGATCTTTTGAAAGGTCCAACCATATCTAGCCCTAGAATGCAAACAACCAAGTAATTGGAATCATCCTCAATTCTTAAGCCAGCACATGAGCCCGTCTGCAAAATTTCTGACAACCATCGCACTTGCTAAGCAGATCTTCTGCATCAGCATGAGCCCTCAGCCAATAAAACCCATGACGAAAAGCCTTAGCCACAAGAGATTTAGAACCGGCGTGATGGCCATAATCCCCTTCATGAATCTCTCTTAGAATCTCACGGCCTTCTTCAGGAGAAACACAACGCTGGAACACACCTGTAACAATGCATCGGTGTAAATCGCCATTGACAATAGTCATTGACTTAGACCTCCGGGTTATTTTCCTGGCCAAAGTCTCATCCTCAGGAAACTCTCCCCGGTCATATAAGCCAAATAAGGAACCGTCCAATCAAGAATAGCATGAAGAGCTGCCACCAAGTGTGACTCCGGGTCAGGGATTGCAAGATCCTCTTCTATTGGTAGCTTAACTGAAGGGTTATGCAATATATCAAGAAAAACATTGGGTGGCACCAGCTTACGCTAAGACCCCAGCCGGCTTAAAGCATTACCCACCTCATTCTTTCTGTGATCAACATGTTCCACTTGATAACCTTTGAAATGACCAGCAATACTATCAATCGCTCGGCGGTAAGCCGCGATGAGTGGGTCCTTAGAATCCCAAGTTCTTGAGACTTGCTGAGCCACTAGATCCGTGTCGCCGAAGCACCCAACCCGGCTTAGGTTTATTTCTTTGGCCATCCGAAGACCACGGAGCAGGGCCTCATACTCAGCCGCATTGTTAGTACAAGGAAACATCAGCCTTAAGTCATAACAAAATTTATCACCCCGCGGGGAAGTGAAAATAACTTTAGCCCCCGAGCTTTCCAACTATCTGGACCCATCAAAATAAATAGTCCAATATGTATTATCAGGCTTCTCCTCATGCATCTGCAACTCTGTCCAGTCATCGATGAGATCCACAAGAGCCTGGGACTTGATAGCCGTCCTAGGCATATATTTCAAACCATGGTGTCGCGGGATATCCGCGGCCACCTATGGGACCTGCTGGTTCAGCGGGGGGGGGGGGGGACGACGACGACGCATGGCACAAAGAGCAGATCAACACACGGCAGCACGGCAGGAAGCACACAAGCAATTTACCCAGGTTAGGGCCGCCACGAGGCGTAAAACCCTACTCCTGCTTTGGTGGATTGATGGTGGAATGAGTGTGGTGACGCGTAGTACACTTGCCCGACAAGGTTTGCCTCAGGGCCGCAGCGTCTACGCGCATATCGTGGCTTGGGGTTGTCAACTTTCTAACCTTCTAACCCCTCCTACGAGTGCCATGGGCCTCCTTTTATAGATTAAGGGGTCACCACATTGGCAAAGTGGTCATTATCCACTGATATGATAGCAAACAGTGCTATCATACCTAACTCTGCGGGCTGATAGGGTCCATTAAATGCACTGCTTAGTGTCACATCACTGGTTGCCCGGCAAGGCCTACCGGGCTATCTCTCCAGCTCCGCGCCTACTCCCTTGAGACGTTGCAGGACGAGTGTCATCTGTGGGGTTCTTCTGTAGGAAGTGGCTGCCATGTGGCGAATGGTTGCCAGTTAATCACGTTGTGGCTTGACACCACACTGATCGACGACGTGAGTCGTGTTAGAGTGGTTGGCGGGGTGGTTCTGCCCCCGCGACCCCCGGTAGGCTCTGCCGGGGGGGGGGGTCTTGGTTGCTTGCTTCTGGTGGTGGCCTCGCCCCTTGCCGGGATCGCCTTCCCGGCAAGGGAGGCCCTTCTCTTGCTGATATCTTGTTCCTCTGGTTCGATCTTGGTCTCTCTGAGCTGCATGTTGGTTTTTCAAATCTCTTGGTCTTCAATCCATGACTTAAGCTGGTGCTTCAACCTCGATCTTGTGCCTGTGCATAGTTGGGCAACAGACCCAGGGTTTGTTGCACCGACAGAAGCCCCCGGGCCTGCCCCGAACACGCTGCTGAGCGTCGTCGGGGTAGAGCCTAATAAGTGCACAGGCAGGATCGCTGAAGGGGTTGGCCCCTTGAGTTTTCCTTTGTCGCTTCATTAATCTTGATTTCGGGCCAGTTTCTGGTTTCCCCGCGCGTGTTCTAAAGCCAACAGTGGTGGGGCCGCTCCAGTGATGGCCCGTGAAATGACTTTAATGCATGGGGTAGAAACTGCCAATTTACTCTTCCCACAGCGCGCCCTTATCCTTAGCCACGTATGCTGCATGCATCATGCGGGGTAGGTAACGGAGGCGCGTGGCACGGGAGAGCATCTTGGAGAGGGCCCGCCCGCCTTGAATTGGCCGACGATGGTTGTGGTCACTGATGGAGCAGCTGCCCCTCCCTACCCGGCCCATAAAAGGAGGGGCGGAGGAGGGGGAAGTCATCCATCTCTGCATTCTCCTTCTTCTTCTCTTGTTCTCCGCTTCCACTGGTGATGTTGAAGAGGAGAGCCTGGGGCTAGCCCCCGGGTTTCTGGTTGAGGCCTCCCATGGATATGACAGGAAAGTTCGGGCGGCGCGGTGCTGATGCCGGGAGCGGAAACCCCGGCGTGTTCGCCGCCGCGTCGCCCGTAGTCTTGACCTTAGTGGGAGGGGACGCGGCTGACAACATGTTGCGGCTCGAAGTGGGCATGGCGCGTGGTAGTTGACCGCTCCTTGTTCTTCTTCTTCTTCCGGTGGTATCGGGGAGGAGCCGTAGGAGGGATTCGTCGTTAATGGGGGCGAATCTGGCTCCTCCTGGGCGCGGTCGTCTCGTCGATGAGGGAGGCTCCCTGCTTTCTCACGCGTCTTCAAGACGTGCGGTAACTTCTAACGCCAGGGCTCCTGGGGACGACCATGCTCTCTATGGAAGGCCTTAGAGAGCATGGTTCCCGGCATGGTGGTCGTGCCCAGGTCTTTGGGTGGTAGTGATGCGGACGGCAGCGGCAACCCACGATGCGCCAAGAACGGGGAAGACCGTTCCGACTAGTCGTGTTTGCCGCTGACTCCGTGCCTCCCATCTGGTCCTCCGGCAGCGTCACCATCCACGCCTGCCCTCCGGTTTCTTCCTCCTAGCTGGGGAGTGACGTTGCCCTGATCCTGGGGAGGCGCCGAATCCCATCGGTGCCCGCCTCCGGCCCCTTCGACCTCTTCCTGCAGGGGATGGACAGAGGCAAAGGCGTAACGGGGCACTTATCTTTTTTCAGTCTTAAATCTGTAGGCAATTGCGAAATTTTAATTCAAATAATGTAATCTCTCGAGTCCATCTTTGTGTTTTGTAATGCCAGTACTTGTGTTAGCATATGAATGAAAAAGATGGACCTTGCCGGGAGCCCGTGCATGTATATGTCCATGCAAATGTGGAGTGCCTGTTTAATGTAAATAAATGAGTTTTTCTCGGCAGGATATCCTGCCGGCACCCTCTTTGTTTGCCGAAGAGCTCTGCCTGCCGGGGAATAGACAGAGGGGCCAGCCCCCGCCAACTCCTTTTTACCAAAGGTTGCTGCGACCATCTTGACTGAAGCAACGTTCGAGTCATAGATGGGAGCACCCAAGTATCAAAAGAGAGGTGAGGTTTTCTCATGCAAAGTTATAGCCTTACAGAACACTAATGGACAAGAGGTAAACTTATCTGTTTTGGCTTTGCCGGGGATCGCTGTGCCATGCAATCTTATCATCCTTTGTCGAAGTCAAGTTCATGGCAGGGACATGAAACTCCATGTAGATGAGAATGAATGCAGGATGCAATCCTATCTATATGCATATGCAAATGCTCATGAAATGCTTATGAAGTGATCTGGGTGTGCTCGTGCATGCATGCAATCTTAGTTGGGGCCCCCCTATAGTGCTTCTTTATTTTCTCTTGCACCCGGTCATCGCCCCGACTTTGTACAAGGGGTTACATGCAGCTGAGGCAAGGCCTGTACAAAAGGGTGGCTGCCGGACAGTGCCCGGCAGCCTCGCGCCTTATGGGTAGTACTTATGGAGATGCTCCATATTCCATGAGTTTTGCAACGGTGTGCCATCTCCAGTCTCCAGACGGACTGCGCTAGGTCTGGTGACTCGTACCACCCGGTAAGGGCCTTCCCACTTTGGTGACAACTTGTTTGTACCCTTGGCGGACTGAACGCGCCTAAGGACAAGGTCACCTTCCTCAAAACACCGGGCCAGTGGCTGTGATAGCGACGCAGGGCTTGCTGGTAGCATGCAGCACGCGTAGTAGCCCGGAGATGGTTCTCCTCAAGTAGCATAGCATCGTCACGCCGGTGCCGATCTTGCGCTACTTCATTGTAGGCAATCACTCGAGGGGACCCATAAATGAGTTCCGTCGGGATAACTGCTTCTACCCCGTAGACCAGGGATAAGGGAGTCTGCCCGGTAGCTCAGTTAGGTGTCGTTCAGAGGGACCAGAGAACTACCGGCAGCTCCTCAATCCACCGCCTGCCGTGCTTCTGCAGCATATCGGAAGTCCTCGTCTTGATTCCACGAAGCACTTCAGCGTTCGCCCTCTCAGCTTGTCCATTGCTCTGGGGGCGTGCCACAGAAGCGAATGAGATCTTGCATCCGAGGGCATGAACGTATTGCATGAAGGCGTGGCTCGTGAACTGGGTGCCGTTGGTAGTGATGATCCTTGCCGGAACTCCGAAACGACACACCAATTCTTTCAAGAACTTGATAGCTGACTGAGCAGTCACCTTTCTCACGGCAGTCACTTCCGGCCACTTTGTAAACTTGTCGATGGCAACGAACAAGAATTCAAAGCCCCCGATTGTTCGGGGGAAGGGGCCGAGGATATCGAGCCCCCAGACCGAAAATGGCCATGATAGAGGGATTGTCTGAAGGGCTTGGGCAGGCAGGTGTGTTCTCTTGGAATGGAAATGGCAGGTTTCACATGTTGTGACAAGCTCAACTACATCTTGGAGGGCTGTGGGCCAATAGAATCCTTGCCGGAATGCTTTCCCAACTAGTTCCCTTGATCCAATGTGTGAGCCGCACATTCCTCTGTGAATCTCAGCCAGCAGTTCATTTCCATCCTCCCGACAGACACACTTCAATTTCACACCCTTGGGCCTTCTTCTGTACATAGTGTCATTGACAAACTGATACATACTGGCCCTCTGGGCTACTTTCTCAGCTTTATCTTGGTCGCCGGGAAGTTCTCGGGTTTGGAGGAAGCGGACGATGTGCCTTGCCCAAGTTGGAGCCTGTGGCTCGGCAACGAGGACTAGCAGCACCTCCTCTACTGCGGGAGCACCAGCCTCGTTCACGGGGTCCATAGGCCCGGCTGGAGGGGGCGGTCCGACAGGCTGTTAGGAGTTGTTTTCGGCAGGGTCTTTGCCGGGGGCGGATGGCTTGACCGGGAGAGGCTTACCGTAGTCCAACTTTCTCCTTTTCTGGGCCATTGTGGCTGGTGATACGGAGGGTTGAGAGAGATGGAGAACAAAAGTTCCTGGTTCCACAGGAAGCTTCTGTGCAGCACACTTTGATAGGTGATCAGCTATGCTGTTTTCCGCATGGGGTACGTGCTCTATTTGCAACCCATTAAAGTGCTCCTCCAGTCTCCTCACTTCCTCGACGTATGCTTCCATCAATGGATTTTGATAATCCTTGTTGACTTGTCTCACCACAAGCTGTGAATCTCCTCGAATGATCAACTTCTTAATTCCCAATTCTGCTACAATCCCGAGCCCGACAAGGAGCCCTTCATACTCAGCTGTATTGTTGGTGGCTTCTTCCCGGGCAAAGTGCATTTGGACGACGTACTTCAAGTGCTCCCCGGAGGGGGCAACAAGAAGCACGCCAACCCCTGCACCTTGTAGGAAAAAGCACCATCAAAATACTTAATCCATTCTTGGGGTGATTCCTTGCCGGGGAGAGCTTTTTCTGTCACTTCCTCATCAGGGGTTGGCATCCATTCTGCAATAAACTCTGCCAGTGCCCTGCTCTGAATGGTTGAAGTGCTCTCAAACTTCAAAGCAAAGCTGGATAACTCCAAAGCCCATTCCACTATTCTGCTAGTTGCCTCAGGGTTTCGAAGTATCATTTGCAACGGGAAACGAGTGACAACCATGATCTCATGGGCTTGGAAGTAGTGGTGCAGTTTCCTTGAGGCCATGATGAGGCCAAAGATCAACTTTTGCACGCCAGAGTACGTCGATCTATCCCCCTGTAACAAGGAGCTAACGAAGTACACTGGGCGCTGCACCACTTTCTTCCTTGCCGCGTCCTTGGGGTTGCTCTCGTTGTCGTGCTCATTGTTGTCCTAATCCTCTTCTAATTCTGCCGTGATCTGGTCACTTTCTGCCTCCTCCACTTCTCGTTGTGCAACCAAGGCCGCACTGATCACTTGGTTGGTTGCCGCCAAGTAAAGCAATAACGTCTCTTGGGGTTTAGATGCAACCAAGGTAGGCACAGACGATAAGTAGGCCTTCAATTCCTGCAAAGCTGCATCTGCTTCCGGGGTCCACTTCATGGGCGCTGCCTTCTTCAAAATTTTGAAGAATGGCAAGGCACGCTCGGCAGACTTGGAAATGAATATGCTTAGCACAGCAACGCATCCGTCAGGTGCCTTACATCCTTAACTGTCCTTAGCGCATGGATCTGCTCGATGGCCTTTATCTTGTCGGGGTTGGCTTCAATCCCCCGATGGGACACGAAGAATCCAAGTAGCTTGCCGGAGGGAACACCGAATACACACTTCTCCGGATTAAGCTTCAAGTTGATCTTGCGCAGATTAGCAAATGTCTCCTCCAAATCCTGGATTAGGGTGGATTTATCCTTGGTTTTGACCATGATGTCATCCATATAGGCTTCTATGTTTCTGTGCAACTGTGGCTCAAAACCAATCTGTACTGCTCTTGCAAAAGTGGACCCGACACTCTTTAATCTGAAAGGCATATGGACAAAGCAGTACGTAGCACATGGAGTGATGAATGATGTCTTCTCCTCATCTTCTTTGGACATGAAGATCTGGTGATACCCGGAGTATGCATCCAGAAAGGAGAGCAAATCACAACCTGAAGTGGAATCCACGATCTGGTCGATGCGCGGCAAGGGGAATGGGTCCTTCGGGCAAGCCTTGTTGAGATATGTGAAATCAATGCAAAGCCTCCATTTCCCATTCGCCTTCCGGACCACCACTGGGTTTGCCAACCATGTAGGGTGCAGTACTCCTCTGACCAAACCAGCTGCCTCTAGTTTCTTAATTTCCTCTGAAATGAACTGCTGCCGCTCCAAGGCCTGCTTTCAGACTTTCTGCTTGACGGGTCGGGCGTGTGGGTAGACAACAAGGTGGTGCTTGATTACCTCCCTGGGAACACCGGGGATATCAAATGTTTGCCAGGCAAACACATCGATATTCGCCTGCAGGAAGGCAACAAGCGCGCTTTCCTATTTGTCACCAAGGGTGGCGCTGATAGTGAAAGTACCATCAATGCCAGTCAGCCCTGCCGGGACCTTCTTCACTTGGGGTGCAGTAACCTTGGATCTCTTGCTGTTGGAACTCTCCGGCACGTCGTCAACGGGTGCCGTGCACTCGGAGGGGGCACGCTTCCTGGACTCATTGCCGGAGGCCCTACAATCCTTCTTCTTTCCTTTGCTTTCCTTGCCAGGAGCTGTTGCTACCGCAACCTCTACCGTGACTGCATCACAGTACATCTTGTCCACGCAGATAATTGCATCCTTCTCATCTGATGGGATAGTGATGCTCCCAGTGGCCCAGGCATCTTCAAAGTGTTATAAGCATAGTGTGAAGCTGCCATGAACTTAGCCAGAGTTGGGCGTCCCAAAATCCCATTGTATGGCAGGGGGAGATCAACCACATCAAACACAATCTTCTCAGTCCGATAGTTCAAATCTCCCCCGAACGTCACCGACAACATAATCTTCCCCTTAGGATGGCTCCTGCCGGGATTGAGTCCTTGAAACGTGCCGGCAACCTCTAGCTCTTCTCCTATCTGAAGCTCGTTGAGGATTGCAGGGGAAATCGGATTCAACCCAGCCACGCCATCCACTAACATCTTTGTGACCTTGAGGTTGCGGATTGTCGGGGAGACCAACAACGGCAAAAACCCTACCGCTATGGTGCGATCAGGGTGATCCTCTTTGTCGGTGTACAAAAGTAGGGGCACTCCTTTGTACCCCTTTACTTGTGCACGGGCAGTCGGAGCCACGCGCCGCGACCACACTAAGCAGGGCAGAGGAGGGAAGCCGGAGAGAAGCCGAAGCCCAAGACCAACAAGACAACACCAAGGCCAAGAACACAAAGAGCAGAGGGACGAAGCAGGTTCCCCCGGCAAGACCCTTGCCGGGGCAGCCTCAGCGGCCCCGGCAAGACCCTTGCCGGGACAGCTCGCCCAACACCAGCGGAGCGCGCCACCCTTGAGCCTACGGTTTCCAACACCATCAAGCACGTTGGGCCAGGGCTCGGGAGGCACCTCCATGGTGACATGCAGATCTTTGTGGAGACAAAGAATACTCAAGGTCAGATGAAGATTGGAAGACAACGATCCTCGGCAAGATCCTTGCCGAGGAAAGCCACAAGACCCCCGGCAAGATCCTTGCCGGGGACGACTGCGCGCCACGGCGAGACCCTTGCCGGGCCCCTGGCAAGGCCCTTGATGGGAGCATCAGCGGGGCCACAGCCATTCCCACATCCACCAAGACTCCACGGCCGTCCCCAAGCAGCTGCGTGGCGACAGGCGGCCTCTACGCCAACTCAACAAGCACCTGCGTGGTGGCATGCAGATCTTCGTGAAGACCCTACCACCGCGCCACCTCAGCTGCCTGCCTGCCTACATGGAGCCGCATGCATCGCTGGCCTAGGCGCGTGTCGAAGCGAGGCGAGGCGACAATGGACGGGACGTGCCTCGCCCCCGTCCCCGATAAAGCTAAGGGACACCTAAGCGACACATTAAATGCGTCTTGTCCTGTAATACATGCGATAACCTCGCACACTGTAGACCTTTCCACCTCCTGTGTGCCACTGTGGCAACCCCTTTTGCCTATAAAAGGAGGCCCGAGGCGACCAGGAGAGGGATTCGGCTCTCTGAAACAAGACTGCCACCGTAGCTAGTTTGAAAGCTCAAGGACACTCAATACATCCACCAAAGCAGGACTACGGTTTTACGCATCCTCGCAGCCCGAACCTGGGTAAACGATCCTTGTGCTGGCTCCTAGACCTGCTCTCCTCACAACCCCACGCCCGCCGACCGTAGAAGGGATTCCAGTGATCCCATAGGTGTCGTTCTCACCGACACTCTTCACCAAAGGTGATGGGCATGCGGGACCACTTGAGCGGTTTCTGGGCCTCTGGCGCTGGTTCTACAACATTGACCTCTCATGCCCATCGCTTAAGTTGGCGATGGGAGGTGTGCAAAGATGCACCTCCATCAATGCGTAGGGCGTCAGTGGCCTTCTGAAATTCCTGCTCACTGGTTTCCTCTTTATGCCCTCCATCACTCACATCATCACAAATTTCCTTCTCTTGGCCCTTGGTGGGGTTTTCCTTGGTTCCGAAAGGGTCTGCCGGGGCGATTTGCTTCACCGCCTCGGCCCTTACCGCCAGCAACATTCTGACCTTTCTCCTTATCACGCTTGTCATACTCTGCCTTTTGTTTCTTGACAAGCTGCTCAACCCGATAACACTCCTGAAGGTCATGGCCTTTGGTCCGGTGGATCTTGCAGTACGACCCATCACCTTCCTCAACATTTTCCGTGGCAGCGGCTTCCCGGCAGGCAGCGCACGCGGCAACTTCCTTGCCGGGGGCCTCAACCTTGGCCTTCTTGCCAGTACTAGGTGTGCCCGATCCTTCCACGGTCATCACTGCCTTATCCCTTGGCTTCTTATTGTGCTTCTTGCCCTTTCCCTGGCTGGTTGATTCATCTTCATCCTCTGAATCAACATTGATGCAATCCTCCTCTCCGGGCAACTTCCTTCCTTCCTCCATCCGAGCACATTTATCCACCAGTGTGTATAGTTCCTTCACAGTCTTGGGAAACCGCACATTAATTTTAGAACGAATGCGACGGTTGCACACATTGGACTGGAAGGCTGCTATAACAGCTGCCATATGGATATTTGGAATATTTCTATGAACTTTACTGAATCTCTTTAAATACTTACGGAGGGTTTCTCCTTCCTTCTGCTGGAGAAGCTGCAGGTTGCCGGGCCTGCCGGGCTCTTGATGGCCACTGGTGAAGGCACCGATGAACTCGTGGCACAGGTCCTCCCATGACGAAATGGAGTTCTCCGGCAGGTGCATCAGCCAAGACCTCACGTTGGATTTGAGGGCCAACGGGAAGTAGTTGGCAAACACCTTCTCGTCTCTTCCCCCGGCAGCCTGAACAACGATGGTGTAGATGCTTAGGAACTCTGCCAGGTTTAGCCTCCCATCGTACTTCTCAGGTATCACTGGCTTGAACGTGTGAACAGATGGCCAACGGACTTGCCGCAGCTCTCGTGTAAAGGTAGGGCAGCCGACCTCGAAAGGTAGGCACCCGCCAACACCGAGCGCAGGCTCGTCGACGTTGAGGCCGCCGCACCCGTCGGTCTGGTGTAGGTCATCGTGGCGCCGATCCATGATGGCGCACGCGTCTCCCCACCACCTATCCTCCGGGGCTCGTTGTTGGCCTGGACGTGCTTGAGGTTCGGAAGAGGCCATCGAGACGTCGTCGGGGTCTTGATTCTGCTGCGCCCACGTCGGCTGCCGTGGTGGGAACTGCAGCGTGGGGACAGCCCCCTCCGTTCGGCCAGTAGTACGGGCGGTGGCTGTCGCTTGGGGAGGTCGTAGCTGGCCAGCTCGTCGTGAGTCCCCAGCCTCACTGAAACCGAGCAGGCTCTGGATAGTGGCATGCCATTCATCCATCTGCTCGGCTGCTGGCGGAAACCTCAGCAACAACTCAACTCGAGCCATGGCCTCCGTGGCAGTGCTCGGCATAGATGTTGATGACGTCGACCGGACCGTCGCCCGACTCTTGATGGTGCCAGCAGCGGCGACGACGGGGGTGCTGCGCTCACGTAGCTGTGGGACGACCACCTGGGCAGCGGGGTTGCGCGGCGGTGGTGCTCGAGGGTCAGCGGCTCCGTCGAGCGCAGCGGCCTGGTCGACTCGTCTGGGAGGAGGCACGGCCACGGTCGCTCCCATGGCGAGGGCGGCTGGAGGGCGATGGTTCACCCCGGACTAAGCGCCGTTGCGGTGGCTGTTCTCGTCGGCGGGGGAGAGGGTGCAGACAGAGTGACCCCCTCGCCCGCAGCTTGTGGAGCCTAACCGCTGAGGCGTTGCTGATGTTGTCCTCCTCCGGAGTCTTCAGCCCCCCATCGACCGCAGGGGGTGTGGCGATGGTGCCACCTGCTCCAACCATGCCCCTAGCACCATTCACATCCTCGCTCACCCCCGCATCCTCTAAGGCACTAGAGGCCATGGGCAGCGGAGCCTTCGAGGTGGACGGATGGGCCGAAGGGCCAGACTTCTTCTTCTTAGGCGCCATGGTCGATGTTGTCGTCGAAGATGCAGATGGCAATGAAGTTGACGCGCTACGCATGCTTTTAGGTTCGCGCAAGCGCTCCCCCTACCTGGCGCACCAAAGATGTCGCGGGATATCCGCGGCCACCTATGGGACCGGGTGGTCCCTTGCTGGTTCGGCGGGGGGACAACGCGTTGCACAAAGAGCAGATCAGCGCATGGCAACACAACAGAAAGCACACAAGCAATTTACCTAGGTTTGGGCCGCCGCAAGGCGTAAAACCCTACTCCTGCTTTGGTGGATTGATGGTGGAATGAGTGTGGTGACGTGTAGTAAACTTGCCCGACAAGGTTTACCTTAGGGCCGTAGCGTCTACGCGCGTATCATGGCTTGGGGTTGTCAACTTTCTAACCTTCTAACCCTTCCTACGAGTGCCATGGGCCTCCTTTTATAGATTAAGGGTTCACCACAGTAGCAAAGTGGTCATTATCCACTGATATGATAGCAAACAGTGCTATCATACCTAACTCTATGGGCTGACAGGGTGCATTAAATGCACCGCTTAGTGTCACATCACTGGTTGCCTGGCAAGGCCTGCCGGGCTATCTCGCCAGCTCCGCGCCTGCTCCCTTGACACGTCGCAGGACGGGTGTCATCTGTGGGTTTCTTCTGTAGGAAGTGGTTGCCATGTGGCGAATGACTGCCACTTAATCACCTTGCGGCTTGACACTGCCCTGATCAACGATGTGAGTCGTGTTAGAGTGGTTGGCGAGGTGGTTCTGCCCCCGCGACCCCCGGCGGGCTCTGCCGGGGGGGGGGGGGTCTTGGTTTCTTGCTTCTGGTGGTGGCCTCACCCCTTGCCGGGCTCGCCTGCCCGGCAAGGGAGGCCCTTCTCTTGCTGTTATCTTGTTCCTCTGGTTTGATCTTGGTCTCTCTGAGCTGCATGTGGGTTCTTCAAATCTCTTGGTCTTCAATCCCTGACTTAAGCTGGTGCTTGAACCTTGATCTTGTGCCTGTGCACTATTGGGCAACAGACCCAGGGTTTGTTGCACCGACACATGGGGTCCAAGTTCAATGGCCCACTTGGCCACTCGGCCTGTGGCTTCTCTGTTTTGAATAATATCCCCTAAGGGAGCTGAAATGACCATAGTAATGGGATGACCAAGGAAATAATGCTTCAACTTGCGGCTGGCCATGAACACCCCATAGACTAACTTCTGCCAGTGTGGGTGCCTCTGTTTAGACTCAATTAAAACCTCACTGACATAATAAGCCGGCCTTTGAACCGGATATTCCTTGCCTGTTTCCTTCCTTTCCACTACAACCACATATAAAAGCAAGGGCTCCTTCTCAACAGGAGCTGCAAGAACTGGCGGTTCAGCCAACTGTTTTTTAAGTGCCTCAAATGCCTCATTAGCAGCATCACTCCAGACAAAGTGATCCATTTTCTTCATCATCTGGTATAGAGGAATAGCCTTCTCTCCCAGGTGGCTTATGAACTGGCTTAAAGCCGCGATACGACCTGCCAAGCGCTGGACGTCATTAATACACGCCGGCTTAGCCAATGAAGTGATAGCCTTGATTTTCTTTGGGTTAGCTTCAATACCTCTCTCAGAGACCAGTAAACCCAAGAGCTTGCCCACTGGCACACCAAAAACACATTTGGCCAGGTTAAGCATCATCTTGTAGACCCGAAGGTTATCAAAGGTCTCCTTCAAATCATCTAGCAGGGTCTCCTTCTTTCTGGACTTCACAACAATATCATCCACATAAGCATGCACATTGCGTCCTATCTGACTGTGAAGGCAATTCTGAACACAACATTGATAAGTCGCCTGGGCACTCTTGAGCCCAAAAGGCATAGAAACATAGCAAAAAGCTACAAAGGGCGTGATAAAAGATGTTTTCTCTTGGTCCTTAACTGCCATCTCGATCTGATGATAACCAGAAAAAGCATACAAGAAGCTCAAACGCTCACAACCCGCCGTAGCATCAATGATCTGATCAATACAGGGGAGAGCAAAAGGATCAGCTGGACATGCCTTATTAAGGTTTGTGTAATCCACAGACATACGCCAAGTGCCATTTTTCTTAAGTACTAGCACCGGGTTAGCCAACTACTCTGGGTGGAAAACTTCAATGATGAACCCAGCAGCTAAGAGCTGGGCCACCTCTTTTCCAATGGCCTTGTGCCTCTCTTCATTGAAATGACGAAGGAATTGCTTGACCGGTTTAAACTTAGGATCAATATTGAGAGTGTGCTCAGCGAGTTCCCTCGGTACACCCGGCATGTCTGAAGGCTTCCATGCAAAGATGTCCTGCTTCTAACGGATGAACTCGATGAGCGCGCTTTCCTATTTCGGATCCATGCTGGCACTGATAGTGAACTGCTGAGATGAGTTACCAGGGACAAAATCAACCTGCTTGGTATCATCCGCCGATTTAAATTTCAACAAAGGGTCATGCTCTGTAGTTGGCTTCTTCAATGGAGTCATATCCGCCGGGTCAACGTTGTCTTTGTAAAACTTAAGCTCTTCTGTAGCACAATCAGACTCAGCATAAGCAACATCACCTTCCTCACATTCTAGGGCTATCTTCCTCTCACCATGTACTGTGATGGTTCCTTTGCGACCCAGCATCTTGAGCTGCAAATATACATAACACGGCCGTGCCATGAACTTGGCGTAAGCCGGCCTACCAAACAGAGCATGATAAGGGCTTTTAATTTTAACCACCGCAATGTTCAATGTTTCAGCCCTGTAATCATGGTCATTACCAAAAGCTACTTCCAAGGCTATCTTACCCATCGGATAAGCCGACTTACCAGGCACCACCCCATGAAAGACTGTAGAGGACGGCTTAAGATCCTTGTCAGTTACATTCATCCGGCGAAAAGTATCATAATAAAGGATATTTATACTGCTGCCTCCATCCATAAGCACCTTAGTGAACTTGTAACCTCCAACTTGAGGAGCTACCACCAAAGCCAGCTGACCCGGGTTGTCAATCCGGGGCGGGTGATCCTCACGGCTCCATACAATCGATTGCTCTGACCATCGTAAATATCGAAGGATCGCCGGCTCAACCGCGCTCACCGCTCATTTATGGACCTTCTGATCTCGCTTGCACAGGCTTGTGGTGAAAACATGATATTAGCCACTATTGAGCTGCTTTGGATTACTCTGATACCCAGACTGCTATTGCTGATTGCCTTGACTATGCTGCTGATTAAAACCGCCTTGATTGCCCTGGCCTTGAAATCCAGAATTTGAGCCGCCACTTCCAAAGCCGGGCCCATGAGAGCTGGATCCTGACCTGCCATGCGGGCCGTTAGTGTCATTGTGGTCCTGGTGAAAGCCTGAATTTTTATACTCCCTCATGATATAACAATCTTTCCACATGTGAGTCGATGGCTTATCGTGACGACTATGCTTTGGGCAAGGTTGGTTCAACATCGCCTCCAAGTTAAACATCGGCCCTCCAAACTAGGGTTGTGGTCTTCTCTTATGGTGACGATCGTTGTTCTGTGCATTAGTATTAGCCACAAAGTCTGACCAGCTGTCGGGCTGTTTGCGCTTACCATTATTACCTTGGTTATGACCCGACATGTTTGACTGCTGCCCTTTTCCATTGTCGTTTTTCTTCCCCTTGTTGGACTTCTCCTCATCAGACCCAGGGTCTTTAGTATTATCACAGTCAGGATATTTGATAAGAGTCGCCATGAGGTCTCTCATGTCATTGTAGTGACGCTTCAGCCACCCTAACTTTTGCTTGACAGGGGTGAAAGGACAATTTTTCTCCAGAATTAGAATCGCAGAGCCGACGTTGATGCTATCCGATGAGTGGATAATAGCAGAAACCCGTCGGACCCAATGGAGGGCCGATTCATCCTCGCGCTGTACACAAGCATCTAGGTCAATGATTGACAGAGGCTGTTTACACGTGTCTTTGAAATTCTGAATGAAACGTGCCTTCAACTCTGACCATGGGTTGATAGAATTAGGGGGCAATCCCTTCAACCAGGTTCGAGCCGGCCCATCCAGCATCATGGTGAAGTACTTGGTGCACACGGCATCATTCACATCCAACATCTCCATAGCCAACTCATAGCTCTCAATCCAAGCCTCTGGGGGCTGATCAGGAGTGTAACTGGGCACCTTTTGAGGGCCCTTTAAATCCTTGGGCAAACGCTCATTGCGTAGAGCCGACGCTAAGAATGGCACACCCACTGTCCTGGAAGTCATCCCGGCTTCTACATAAGCTGACGGGTTATGTTGGAGTTGCTGATGAGCCGCTAACTGAGCCGCCAACTCCGCCTCTTGACGTGCCCTGGCCTGATCTAGTAGGGTCTGGACATTATTATCATCATGCGTCGGGTCATGCCCACGCGGCTCGTTCCGATGCCGTTCGCTATTGGAAACTGTTGCCAACTCAATGCGCCTGCTATAACTTTGACTTTGGTGAGGAGTTGAATGAATTCTATCACGACTGTATGAGTAAGCCGCCTGCAGAGATACCGCTGTCTGAAGAAGCTCCATGGCCTTCCGTGCCTCAACCACCGCAGGAGACTCACCTTCTACGGGAAGAGCCGCCAGTTGTGAAGCCGCAGCAATCATATTATCCAGGGGATTGGAAAAATGACTCGGCGGTGTTAACACCTGTTGAGGCGGGGTTAAATTCAAACGAGGCGGGTCAGTTACACGCGGTTGAGCCGTCGCCCCGTCCACGGGCGCCTCGGCGACCCGGGTTACACCGGGCGGGTTACTCATTCCTGCTCCAGGCGTATTAAAAAGATTCCTTGCTTTGAACTCTAGGGGCAGACAGGTCTGGTGCCTTCTTCGCATAACGGTGTTTGAAGCGTTCTTGTCTAGATTAAGCCGGAAAGATTCTTCTTGGATCCGTTGCGACTCAGCTTCCAACGCATCTCGCTCTGTTACAATCCTAGCATTCTCAGCGTTAAGTGCCTCCTTAGCCTGAGCTATCTCATCTTGTAGCTTCGCAACCCCCACCTTATGTTGTGCTTGACTTGCCGGGGTTACCTCCGTAGCTAAGAGAGTCTCCAGAGCATCCAGGAGTTCAGACAAAACCTGAGCTGGCAGGCACATAGGATCACTTGCCCCGGCCATCGCAGTAGCCGTTGAACCAGAGGTCATAGCCGCGGCAGTCAATGAATTCACCATCTGTTGCGTACCAGCCATGAAAACAGCAGCCCTGCTCGGCGGCTCATAGGAGTCCGGAATAGCGTTGGTATCGGAACAGCCCCCAAGCCCGCCGTCTTGGAATTGATAGATCGACTTACTTTTGCCGGTTGAGGACTCATCACCTGAGTAGATGGCTGTCTCTCCACCTGACATAGAACCTTCTTCAAGATCCGCCCCATGAATAAAACCAACGAAGGTGGGCTTCCTGGCGGGTTGGATCTTGGCGGGTCGTGAGCGCTGAGCCGTCTCAATCCCGTCGGTGCAGATGTCTGGCTCAAGCTCCGACTCTCCAATCTTGCCGATGAAGACATGAATCCCGCCAAAGGGGACCCGTTACCCGTACTAGATTGAGTCGGTCTCGGGGCCCCAGCCAACATCATCGATGTAGAGCCTACCGCGGCGGCTGTTGGTCATCCGGCCCATGGCGTATCCCTTGATCCCTGAGAAGCTTCCCTTCAAGAACTCAAAACCACCGTGCTCTAGCCCCACGGTGGGCGCTAACTGTCGTGGATTTGTCACGGCAGATGCCCTAGTGAAAGGACTTAGGTGTGGAGCCATCGCAACTAGGTTAGCTCAAAGGGGTTGAACGTGACAAAGGACACAAGGGGTTTGTCCAGGTTCGGCCCCTCTCAACGAGGTAAAAGCCTACTTCCTGCTTCTAGTTGTATTGCTTGGGTTTCAATTACAAGGGAGCGAATACGCTTGACCTAGTTCTCGATTGCTTGTTTCTTGAGTTAACCCACTGCCTGGTCACCGCTTTATATACAGGTTGATGCCTGGCGGCTTACAGAGTCTCAGTCGGCTCACACAAACGTGACCAGCTCAGTTTCTAACTAAACCTTCCTTACAGAGCAAGTCATCATATGGCGGTTCACACCTTCGGGCCTTGAGTCACCAACGGGTCTTCGGCCTTCTGACTTCCTGGGCCTTCTCACCTTAAGCCACCAATGGTGTGACCCGGCCCCTCTTGGGCGGATCATACCTCGGAGTTATATCCTGAACACATGGGAATTACTGCCAACCTAGTTTTCATCATGCACATATGATTCGCGTTCGTTACTTTGATAATTTGATATGTGGATGGACCGTTTCTTGGATGCTACCCTTCCTTGGACAAGCCTCCCACTTATTATTAACCCCTCTCGCAAGCATCCACAACTACAAAAGAACAATTAAGATAAATCTAACCATAGCATGAAACATATGGATCCAAAGCAGCCCCTTACGAAGCAACACATAAACTAGGGTTTAAGCTTCTATCACTCTAGCAACCCATCATCTACTTATTACTTCCCAATGACTTCTCCTTGGCCCAAACAATGGTCAAGTGTCATGTAGTCAAAGTTCACATAACACCACTAGAGGAGAGACAACATACATATCAACAAAATATCGAACGAATATCAAACTCACACGATTACTTATAACAAGACTTCTCCCATGTCCTCAGGAACAAATGTAACTACTCACAAAGCATGTTCATATTCATAATTAGAGAAGTATTAATTATCATTAAGGATCTGACATATGATCTTCCACTGAATAAACCAACTAGCATCAACTACAAGGAGTAATGAACACTACTAGCAACCCACATGTACCAATCTAAGGTTTTGAGACAAAGATCGGATATAAGAGATGAACTAGGGTTTGAGAGGAGATGGTGCTGGTGAAGATGTTGATGGAGATTGACCCCCTCTCGATGAGAGGATCATTGGTGATGACGATGGCTTCGATTCCCCCCGGAGGGAAGTTTCCCCGGCAGAACAGCTCCACCGGAGCCCTAGATTGGTCCTGCCCAGGTTCCGCCTCGAGACGGCGGCGCTTCGTCCCGAAAGCTTCCTCTTGACTTTTTCCAGGTCAAAACACACCATATAGCAGAAGATGGGCACCAGAGGCCTGACAGGGGGCCCACAAGGTAGGGGGCGTGCCCCCACCCTTCTGGATGGCTGGTGGCCCCCTCTGGTGCTTTCTTCGCCCAATATTTTTTATATATTCCAAAATAATTCTCCGTGAAGTTTCAGGACTTTTGGAGTTGCGCAGAATATGTCTCTAATATTTGCTCCTTTTCCAGTCCAGAATTCCAGCTGCTGGCATTCTCCCTCTTCATGAAACCTTATAAAATAAGAGAGAAAAGGCATACGTATTGTGATATAATGTGTAATAAGAGCCCATAATGCAATAATATCAATATAAAAGCATGATGCAAAATGCACGTATCAACTCCCCCAAGCTTGGACCTCGCTTGTCCTTAAACAAAATCCGATATCGAAAAATATGTCCACATGTTTAGAGATAGAGGTGTTGATAAAATAAAATACGGACATGAGGGCATCACGATCATCTTTAGAACAACAACATACATTGTCTGATAATTTCTTATGGTAAAGTAACATTTCATTCACAAGGTAAAGTATGAATAAAAAACTTCATTGAAAACTAACAAACTATGATCTCAGTCATTGAAACAATTGAAATTTATCATAACATCAGAAAGAGTCAATATAAGAGCTTTTGAGTAAGTCCACATACTCAACTATCATTTAGTCTTTCACAATTGCTAACACTCACGCGATACATACGGTTACAAAGTTTCAATCGGACACAGAGAAAGATAGGGGCTTGTAGTTTCGCCTCCCAACCTTTTACCTCAAGGGTAATGTCAACAATAATACTTTATGATAACCTACATCTAAGTGGATATATATATATATATATATATATATATATATATATATATAGATCTCTCCAACACATAGTGCTTGCCAAAAGAAAAAGTTTAAAATGGAAAGGTGAAGATCACCATTACTCTTGTATAAGGGTGGACGATAAAAGTAAAAGATTGGCCCTTCGTAGAGGGAAGCAGAGGTTGTCATGCACTTTTATGGTTGGATGCACAAAATCTTAATGCAAAAGAACGCCACTTTATATTGCCGCTTGTGATAAAGAACTTTATTATGTAGTCCGTTTCTTTTATTTCTTCCATATCACAAGTTCGTATAAAGCTTATTTTCTCCAGACTAACAAATCATGCATATTTAGAGAGCAATTTTTATTGCTTGCACCGATGACAACTTACTTGAAGGATCTTACTCAATCCATAGGTAGGCATGGTGGACTCTCATGGCAAAACTGGTTTAAGGGATGTTTGGAAACACACGTAGTATCTCTACTTGGTGCAAAGAATTTGGCTAGCATGAGAGGGAAAAGCAAGCTCAACATATTGGAGGATCCATGACAATATAACTTCTGTTCAGATATAAGCAAACATAACTCATTATGTTGTCTTCCTTGTCCAACATCAACTTTTTAGCACGTCATATTTTAATGAGTGCTCACAATTACAAAAGATGTCCAAGATTGTATATTTATATGTGAAGCCTCTCTTTCTTTATTACTTCCTATTAATTGCAACAATGACCAAAACTATGTTTGTAAACTCTCAACAAATTTTATTCATCATACTCTTTATATGTGAAGTCATTACTCTCCATAAGATCATTATATGATATTTTTTCTTTCATTTCTTTTATTCCCTCAAGTAGCAATATAGCAAAGCCCTAAACTCAAAACTACTCTTTATTATATATAACTCATGGACACAATTACATAGATAGATCTCGAAACAAAACTCAAAGATAGATCATACTAAAACTTTATTCTACTAGATCAAGATATAACCAAAAGGATCGAACTAAGAAAAATGATAAAGGTAAAGGTGTGATGGTGATACGATACCGGGGAACCTCCCCCAAGCCTGGCAGTTGCCAAGGGGAGTGCCCATACCCATGTATTTATGTCTCTTTCTTTGGAGGTTGTGATGTGATATTCTTGGCGATGATGACCCTTAGCTCTTCCTCGAGCTTATTATTTTGCTGCTTAAGAGCTCCAATCACCCATGGATGTTTCATAGCTGCGGGAGAAAAAGCAACACTCTTTTTCATATTTTCATAAGAGAGTAATCTAGCATTGGGAGGAATGACCGAATTTGGTATTGCTGAGCTCTGAAGTTGCTTCAGCATGAATCTAGTTTGAAGACGAGAGGTAACTTCTTGATCCTCCTCCATGGCATCCACGCTTTTCAAGCCGGCCTCCATGTCTTCCTCGGTTGATTGCCCGAAGTGGTCAGCTTCGCTGTTTGCTCTTGGGCCCATTGTCAGATGAGAATCACGACTCTCCCCGACTGACTCTTGCGAAGATATCTTGTTCCAAATATGTTGCAGAAACAACTCAAAACGAAAACAGAGGATTTTGCCGTGGTACGGTGGTCAAAACCTTCGGGAGATTATATAATGAATTTTTACCGACCAAAAGAAGTGTTGTGCAAGAAAACGGAGTCCAGAGGGCAGACGAGGTGGCCACAAGGCAGGGGGCGCGCCCAGGGGGTAGGGCGCGCCCTCCACCCTTGTGGTCTCTTCGTGAATCTTTTGGACTACTTTTAATTTTCCTAATTTTTTAGATATTCCAAAATGGAGAAAAATTACCATTGGAAACGTTTTGGAGTCGGTTTACTTACCGTACCACATACCTATTACTTTTCGGAGTCTGGAACTTTTTGGAAAGTATCCCTTATGTACCCATATTGTGCCCTCCTCCATGCGTAATGTGCGCACGACTCTAGGCCAACCCCTTGTGATGGCTGCCCGTCCATCCTTCACTGTCTTCATTAGGACTTCTCGATGCTCATTGTAGTCTAGATGAAATACTTTAACCTTCATTGCGTGTCCACCAATCATGTACTTTGCGAGGTAATCTTGAGTGAACTGCTTCGGGAACCACTGGGAATGAAAATGATTCAGACATTGTTGTCTAACAACTCAATATGGGCAGTAAAAAGAGAAGGCTGCAGAGTTTGTAGTTACCATCCTAGAGCTCACTGTTGTGTTGGATAGATCATAAACAAATAATTTGATTGCCACCATTCGTATCTTTTTGCTAATTATCCTTATCAGTTTCCTCACTTGATGCTTGTTCATCAATATCTCATTGCCCCATATGCAAAAAGGGTCGATGCGTGGATCCTTGCCAAGGGCATATGTACCTACAAGCAACAAGTCAATATTAGAAGCTAACTAGTGTCCAGGCCTGGATCTATATGCACTACATTATGGAACGATGGGGGAGTACAAGCCGAGGGATGAAGCTAACCTCGGCAGAAAATGGTGGCCACTCCCGTTGTTGTCCTGCATAAGTAGTGGAAAGGCATGATAAGTACAACAATCTTAACATCAAACAAATATAGCAAAGGTAAACAACATCATCTCCAAATGATAGCTTGAATGTGTTGGTTTCAGCATGCTGTTAAAGCAGATATAAAATGGAAGGCAATGTTACCGACAGCAGGCTTAACAGCCATCAAATATTGCAATTCAAACTGGTATTGTTGAAAATGAATAGAACATAGGTAATGCTTAAGCACCACACTAGATAAATGTGTAAAACTGAAATAAAGGGCATGTGTTAACTACACGAGGAATAACTGGAACCAAATATAGCTGTTCAAACTGGTATTGATGTAGTCGAGCGGCACAGTTCCGACTTGCCCATAATGAACAACACATTGTGAATGACTAAAATAAACAAGGCATAAATGACCAGTATAACAACCAAATATAGCCATTGAAAACTGGACACAGTCTCACTGCAACCAACCTAACAAGCAAATACAGATAAACAGGGCATATGCTTGAAAACTGGACAAATGCTCACTGCAACCAACCTAACAAGCAGATAAAGATAAACAAGGCATCTGCTTGATAACTGGACAAATGCTAAAAAAAGCAACCTAACAACCAAATACAGATAAACAAGGCATCTGCTTGATAACTAGACAAATGCTAAAAAAATAAGCAACCTAACAACCAAATATAGATAAACAAGGCATCTGCTTGATTACTGGACAAATACTCACTTCAACCAAACTAAGAACCAAATATAGATAAACAAGGCATCTGCTCTATAACTGAAAAAATGCTCACTCCAACCAACCTAACAACCAAATACAGATAAACAAGGCATCTACTCACTATAAACAACCGAATATAGCCATTCGTGAAACTGAAGTGGATAATTCATACTTCAACATCACATAGACCTATTGAACAATACATTTTTGCATAACTGAAATAATTAAACACGACACAGTTAAAGCACCGCACAGCAAATGCTACTACAACAAAGGGTACGGGTTGGCAAGCTACAAAAAGGTAAGATTTGCTGATAGAATGTTGCCTCACATTTCATGGACGGGATCCTTCCAGTTGGAAGAGCACAGACCCATGGTGCGCTCTCTGACGTCACAGATGGGTTGTTTCACCTTGGAAGAACCTTCATGGGTGCCCTCCTCGTGGTCGTGGCGACGAGATCTGACTTGGCAATTAAGGATCCCAAGCCGCCGCTGTAGAACATGTCCTTCAGAAGTGACAAAATGGGCTCGATGGCGTATAAATCTCGCAAATCCTTGACCACTTGGCAGAGGAGACCAGCGGCAGGGCCGTCGAAGAGATCGACGGCGATTGAACCAGAGGGGTTGGGGATGGACCACTTAACCTGTGACATGGCCCGCGTGAAGCCGTCGGTGTGGACGGGCTTGATGTCGTAGCCAGCTTTCCCGAGATACAGTAATATGCTAGCCCGCTGACATGAAGCCTTCGGCATGGCAACGTAGTCAACGTCTTCGCCGGCTTCCGCGGCGACGTGTTGCTCCGGGATCGACAGGTCGGGGCGAACGGCGGTCACCTCGCCAACGTCCGCCGAAGAGGCCATGGTAAACCTCTTCTTGGCCGAACGCTTGTTGGGCTCCCCGGGATACGTGGTCGAGCTTAGGCTGCGACATTCTGGAGTAGGGGATGTGGATCTGGCTGGGAGGGACACCACAAGCCTCATCTAAAAACTCAGGGGAGTGGGACGACGGTATGGGAATCGCTGGGTAACCTGAACTTTATTATCTAAGCTAGGAGGAACGGGCAGACCGGCAGGGGTTGGCGACGGCGCCGGTGGCGGCCGTGAGCTAGGGTTCGAGGGGGCGGGTGGGGGATTGTGGAGGGGGGGTGGTGTTTGAGGATACGCCGCGGCTACTTAAAATTTTAGTAATGGTGGGTGGAGATGGTGGTGGATGAGGGAGGGCGACGGTTCAAATGCCTTGGCTACTGCAATTTTACTATAAGGTCGGTGCCGGAGGAGTGTGGGCGATGGTTGAAGTACGGCGGCTACTAAAATTTGGGTAAAGGAATTGATGCAGGGCGGGAGTGCCCAAGATCGCGCATGGTCCAATAACAATATGCGTGCATGATAATAAGGAAAAGTGGCGCGGATCTGCCGATTTTTGCAACGCTCAAGGGGGGTAGTTTGTTTTTTATATTTATAACTAGCTGGTCTATTGCACACGGTTCGTCCTAATTTCCAAATAAACTTACCCGCATTTAGCTTGCAAATGTGGTGGTTTTACAGCGCACTTGCATCGCACACGGTTAAGCCAGTACCTCCACCCTTTGCTCGCGCTTGGGCGGTCGTGGTGATTTCAGCGCACTTGCATCGCACACGGTTGAGCCAGTACCTCCACCTTAATTTGCTTGCGCTTGCGCGGTCGTGGTGATTTCAGTGCACTTGCATCGCACACGGTTGAGCCAGTACCTCCACCTTAATTTGCTCGCGCTTGCGCGGTCGTGGCGATTCACATCGCACTTGTATCGCACACGGTTAAGATATTATACCCCGTGTCCGTTGAGGGTCATCCGAGTCTTTGTAGCAAAAAATAACGTTAGAGAGGGTCAAAAGACAGCCACACCAGCATGTGGCCCAAATATATATGTGTGAAAAGGGTGGTTTGTGATGTTCAAAATTCCAATGCACAACTTTGACCCCGCGGGCCCACGGTTGGGCGCGTCGTTGAAGATCGATGAGAGGGGCCAGAAGTCAAGAACCACCTGGAAGTGGTCAAATATATGGACGAATATTGGGGATGTTTAAAACTTTAAATACACAATGCATAACTTTGGTGGCACCTGCCTCGCAAACCCGAAAGCACCCTAACAACCACCTAGCTAGGATATATATAATGACATAATGTCGTACCTAGCCAGGATGCTTGGCCCACCACCTCCCACTTCGTGTCAGTGGGGCGGATGCACGTAATGATCGATACTTTCGTCATACATGCATGTCGCCATGACCTACCATAAGATGGACCAATGAATCTATTGTTTGGTCAAATGACAGTTGTTGTTATCGATAAACCGCTTGGGCCAATAGATTGAACCATCATAAAAGTCGCACGAGAGGGACCACAAAACCAGCACCTCTTGCATGCGGCCCAAAATGATGTACGTTGGGAAGGGGTGATGTGTGTTTTCAATATAGAATGATGTACAATTTAGATGTGGTGCCTACCTCTCGATACAGACAACAAACATGAAGGCAAGGTAGTTAAGGACGAGATACGTACGCAGGGTTTGATGTAGGTCGAACCCAGCAATCCGAGCATCTAGGAGGGAATCCCGACAATGCATGAGCTCGAGCTTTGGTTGACCGACATTTGACGGTGACCGGCCCTAACACAAACTAGGAGGAATCCATTCATGGCCAAAACATACCCCTCATTATCGGTCAAAGGGATGATATATATACACTCGGGGAGCCCACAGATACCGTGTCATCACAAAAAACCGCACAAGGGAGACGTGGTCGATCAGACGACCCCATATACACTGCATGCGGCCTGAAAATATGTATGGGTCCGATGGTGTATGATGTGTTTAAATTCCAAATGCACAACTTCGATGGGCCACGCCAACTACATTACAAACCGAACACCGTACCCGACTCCAACCCTGGTTCAATACCTATGATGTCAGTTTCCCAACTTCGAGGCGGCGGCAGGGGGCGGGTCGTCCTACGCATGCGCTCAAACTTTATTTTGTCTAGCATGGGACACACACACACACACACACATATATATATATATATCTATACATCTATACACCTATATAGTGTGCGAATAACTTTGAAAGTTGCTCATTGGATGAAGCCAATCCGACGGTACAGAGATGGCAAATCCGAGCACTACTGGCCGTTGGATATCTTCTACATTCCATCAGATTCTGCCACATGTACAATCTAGAAGACTCCATGGTTGAACTTAAGCATAATGCACAAACCTCAAAACACAAGCACTTCTCCTTTATTCTCTAGAATCTTCCATATCTTAATTGCCAAACCTTTTTTTCTAAATGAATTGTCACTTTTTGTTTTTACCTTTACAATGCACAATTACATGAATCTTAAAATAGTTTTTTTATAAAACTAATTGATTTTTGATGAGATGAACTATAAGAATTAAACGAACATCTAGATCATGCATATCTGGGAGAAGAGGCGGGAAACTGATGAGAGGAGTGGCAAGAAATGGTAGCCTATTTTGAATGAAAACCAAGTAGAGAAGTAAGCGTGAGCTACACGACGCATGAACACAGTGCTTACC
Organism: Triticum aestivum; assembly: GCF_018294505.1. Taxonomy (NCBI): domain Eukaryota; kingdom Viridiplantae; phylum Streptophyta; class Magnoliopsida; order Poales; family Poaceae; genus Triticum; species Triticum aestivum. Next base: position 252,217,195 of record NC_057811.1, read on the forward strand.
CATGTACTGCATGTGCTGTCGAAAGGGCTCAGGGTTGCCGCTCGATCTGGGAGCATCCAACGGTGCACACGTACGATTCGTGGGTTTTGGGTTCCGGCCAGTCAGAACGCACGACTCAGATCGCACACGCAGCGGGGGGGGGGAGGGAATATCATGCAAAAACCAACATTCGGTGGAAACCGGTGAAAACCACGAGAAAAAGATGTTTTGAAGTTTGAAAAAAAATTCAAAAAATGGGGGATGTTAAGAGGATGATGTTTTATTGCCATACAAAATTTCAAGTTGAAACACATTACGAGATGTGAGCTATGAAAAAGACAAAATCAGTGTTGAATAGTGCCGAATAATAATGTCACTATTCAGGGTGGAATTTTTCTTTTTCATAGCTCACATCTCGTAATGTTTTTCAACTTGAAATTTTGTGTCACAGTAAAACATCACCTTCTTAACATCCCACATTTTTTCTTTAGATTTTTATGAAACTTTAAAATTTGGTTTCCATGAAGTTTGCATTGAATATCGACTTCGTGAGTGAACCGTGTGCTATTTGAAAACATTTCATGAGAAGAATCTCGGTTTTTAAATCCCCGTAAATCCAAAACTAAGCTGAAAATGGTGAAACCTGCCAAGGTGTCACGACTTGGCACTTATATGTCGAGGAATTGTTTCGTCCATTGTGGCGCAAGTTTATTACAAGCCTCTTACAAACTGGAGCTTCTCTCAAAGAAGCCTCGTGGTTCCGATAGGGAAACGTGTCCCCCTTGTGGTCAAAACGTAATCACTGCCTCTTTTCGTCTTGTATTTTCTTCTATGGGCAACATGGAACAACATGATATCCGTGCAGAAATTTAAACTTATTCAGGGTTCGTTTGGCCTTTTTATACACTAATTGAGTTTTCTAGGCATTTAATGTCCATAATTCAAATCCGAACTACAAATACATGCTCCAGTTCACTAAAATGGCTAGAAAAATTATGCATGTGTCCTTGGGTGCATGTTTAGCTCCCATGCCAGGAATGGGAACGAATTACAACCGTACCGGTGTCATGGCTCGTCCTCAAACATTTCGAATCTAGGTTTTTAAGTCCCCATAAATTCTAAACTCACCAGAAAGTTATCAAAGGTGCATGGTGTCACGTCATGGCACATATATGTCGTGGTAAAAACATTGTCCAATTTGGGCCAATCTTTATTACAAACCTCTTACAAAAACTGGAGCTGCTCTCAAAGAAGCCTCGTGGTCCTGATAGGGAAACGTGTTCCCCTTGTGGGCGAAACGTCATCACTGCCTCTTTTCGCCTTGTATTTCCTTCCACGGGCAACATGGAATGACAGGATATCCATGCTGAAATTTAAACTTATTCAGGGTTCGTTTGGCCTTTTTATACACTAATTGAGTTTCCTAGGAATTTAATGTCCATAATTCAAATCTGAACTACAAATACATGCTCCAGTTCACCAAACTGGCTAGAAAAATTATACATGTGTCCTTGGGTGCATGCTTGGGTCCCACGCCAGGAATGGGAACAAATTACAACCGTACCGGTGTCATGGCTCGTCCTCAAACATTTCGAATCTCGATTTTTAAGTCCCCATAAATCCTAAACTCACCAGAAAGTCATCAAAGGTGGCATAGTGTAACGTCATGGCACATATATGTCGTGGTAAAAACATTGTCCCATTTGCGCCAAGCTTTATAACAAACCTCTTACAAAAACTGGAGCTTCTCTGAAAGAAGCCTCGTGGTTCTGACAGGGAAACGTGTCCGCCTTATGGGTGAAACGTAATCACTGCCTCTTTTCGCCTTGTATTTTCTTCTACGGGCAACATGGAACAACGGGATATCCATGCTGAAATTTAAACTTATTCAGGGTTCGTTTGGCCTTTTTATACACTAATTGAGTTTCGTAGGCATTTAATGTTCATAATTCAAATCTGAACTACAAATACATGCTCCAGTTCACCAAACTGGCTAGAAAAATTATACATGTGTCCTTGGGTGCATGTTTAGGTCCCACGCCAAGAATGGGGACGAATTACAACTGTACCGGTGTCATGGCTCATCCTCAGAGATTTCGAATCTTGGTTTTTAAGTCCCCATAAATCCTACACTCACCAGAAAGTCATCAAAGGTGGAATGGTGTCACGTCATGGGACATATATGTCGTGGTAAAAACATTCTCCAATTTAGGCCAAGCTTTATTACAAACCTGTTACAAAAACTGGAGCTTCTCTGAATGAAGCCTCGTGGTTCTGACAGGGAAACGTGTTCCCCTTGTGGGCGAAACATAATCACTGCCTTTTTTTGCCTTCTATTTTCTTCCACGGGCAACATGGAACGACAGGATATCAGTGCTGAAATATAAACTTATTCAGGGTTTGTTTGGCCATTTTGTACATTAATTGAGTTTCCTAGGCATTTAATGTCCATAATCCAAACTGAACTACAAATAATTGCTCCAGTTCACCAAAATGGCTAGAAAAATTATACATGTGTCCTTGGGTGCATGTTTAGGTCCCATGCCAAGAATGGGAACGAATTACAACCGTACTGGAGTCATGGCTCGTCCTCAAACATTCCGAATCTCGGTTTTTAAGTCCCCATAAATCCTAAACTCACCAGAAAGTCATCAAAGGTGGCTTGGTGTCACTTCATGGCACATATATGTCGTGGTAAAAATGTTGTCCAATTTGGGCCAAGCTTTATTACAAACCACTTACAAAGACTGGAGCTTCTCTCAAAGAAGCCTCCTGGTTCTGATAGGGAAACATGTTCCCCTTGTGGGCAAAACATAATCACTGCCTCTTTTTGCCTTATATTTTCTTCCACGGGCAACATGGAACGACAGGATATCCGTGCTAAAATTTAAACTTATTCAGGGTTTGTTTCGCCTTTGTATACAGTAATTGAGTTTCCGAGGCATTTAATGTCCATAATTCAAATCTGAACTACAAATACATGCTCCAGTTCACCAAAATGGCTAGAAAAGTTATACATGTGTCCTTGGGTGCATGTTTAGGTCCCTTGCCAGGAATGGGAATGAATTACAACCGTACCAGTGTCATGGCTCATCCTCAAACATTTTGAATCTCGGTTTTTAAGCCCCCATAAATCCTAAACTCGCTAGAAAGTCATCAAAGGTGGCATGGTGTCACGTCATGGCACATATATGTCATGGTAAAAACATTGTCAAATTTGGGCCAAGCTTTATTACAAACCACTTAGAAAAACTAGAGCTTCCCTCAAAGAAGCCTCGTGGTTCTGATAAGGAAACGTGTTCCCCTTGTGGGCGAAACGTAATCACCGCCTCTTTTCACCTTGTATTTTCTTCCATGGGAAACATGGAACGACAGGATATCCGTGCTAAAATTCAAACATATTCAGGGTTCGTTTGGCTTTTCTATACACTAATTGAGTTTCCTAGGCATTTAATGTCCATAATTCAAATCTGTACTACAAATACATGCTCCAGTGCACCAAAATGGCTAGAAAAATTATACATGTGTCATTGGGTGCATGTTTAGGTCCCATGCCAGGAATGGGAACGAATTACAACCGTACTGGTGTCATGGCTCGTCCTCAACAATTTTGAATCTCGGTTTTTAAGTCATGCTAAACTCACCAAAAAGTCATCAAAGGTGGCATGGTGTCACGTCATGGCACATATATGTCGTGGTAAAACATTATCCAATTTGGGCCAAGCTTTATTACAAACCTCTTACAAAAACTGGAGCTTCTCTCAAAGAAGCCTCGTGGTTCAGATAGGGAAACGTGTTCCCCTTGTGGGCGAAACGTAATCACTGCCTCTTTTGGCGTTGTATTTTCTTCCACGGGCAACATGGAACGACATGATATCCGTGCAGAAATTTAAACTTATTTAGGGTTCTTTTGGCCTTTTTATACACTAATTGAGTTTCCTAGGCATTTAATGTCCATAATTCAAATCTGAACTACAAATACATGCTCCAGTTCACCAAAATGGCTAGAAAAATTAGAGACGTGTCCTTGGGTGCATGTTTAGGTCCCATGCCAGGAATGGGAACGAATTACAACCGTACCGGTGTCATGGCTCGTCCTCAAACATTTCGAATCTCGGTATTTAAGTCATGCTAAACTCACCAAAAAGTCATCAAAGGTGGCATGGTGTCACGTCATGGCACATATATGTCGTGGTAAAACATTATCCAATTTGGGCCAAGCTTTATTACAAACCTCTTACAAAAACTGGAGCTTCTCTCAAAGAAGCCTCGTGGTTCTGATAGGGAAACGTGTTCCCCTTGTGGGCGAAACTTAATCACTGCCTCTTTTCGCCTTGCATTTTCTTGCACGGGCAACATGGAACGAGAGGATATCCGTGCTGAAATGTAAACTTATTTTGGGTTCTTTTGGCCTTTTCATACACTAATTGAGTTTCCTAGGCATTTAATGTCCATAATTCAAATCTGAACTACAAATACATGCTCCAGTTCACCAAAATGGCTAGGAAAATTATACATGTGTCCTTGGGTGCATGTTTAGGTCCCATGCCAGGAATGGGAATGAATTACAACTTTATCAGTGTCATGGCTCATCCTCAAACATTTGGAATCTCGGTTTTTAAGTAACAATTAATCCTAAACTCACCAAAAAGTCATCAAAGGTGGCATGGTGTCACATCATGGCACATATATGACGTGGTAAAAACATTGTCCAATTTGGGCCAAGCTTTATTACAAACCTCTTACAAAAACTGGAGCTTCTCTCAAGGAAGCCTCGTGGTTTCGATAGGGAAATGTGTCCCTCTTGTTGGCGAAACATAATCACAGCCTCTTTTCGCATTGTATTTTCTTCTACGGGAAACATGGAACGACAAGATATCCGTGCTGAAATTTAAACTTATTACGGGTCCGTTTTGCCTTGTACACTAATTGAGTTTCCCAGGCATTTAATATCCATAATTCAAATCTGAACTACAAATACATGCTCCAGTTCACCAAAATGGCTAGAAAAATTATACATGTGTCCTTGGGTGCGTGTTAAAGTCCCATGCCAGGAATGGGAATGAATTACAACCATACGGGTGTTGTTGCTCGTCCTCAAACAGTTCGAACCTCGGTTTTTAAGTCCCCATAAATCCTAAACTCACCAGAAAGTCATCAAAGGTGGATTGGTGTCACGTCATGGCACATATATGTCGTGGTAAAAACATTGTCCAATTTAGGCCATGCTTTTTACAAACCTCTTACAAAAACTGGAGCTTCTCACAAGGAAGCTTCGTGGTTTTGATAGGGAAACGTGTTCCCCTTCTTGGCGAAACATACTCTCTACCTCTTTTCGCATTGTATTTCCTTCCACGGGCAAAATTGAACGACAGGATATCCAAGCTGAAATTTAAACTTATTACGGGTCCGTTGTGCCTTTTTGTACACTAATTGAGTTTCCCAGGCATTTAATGTCCATAATTCAAATCTGAACTACAAATACATGCTCCAGTTGACCAAAATGGCTAGAAAAATTATACATGTGTCCTTGGGTGCATGTTTAGGTGCCATGCTAGGAATGGGAACGAATTACAACCGTACGGGTGTCATGGCTCGTCCTCAAACATTTCGAATCTCGGTTTTTAAGTCCCCATAAATTCTAAACTCACCAAAAAGTCATCAAAGGTGGCATGGTGTCACGCCATGGCACATATATGTCGTGGTAAAAACATTGTCCAATTTGGGCCAAGCTTCATTACAAACCTCTTACAAAAACTGGAGATTCTCGGAAAGAAGCCTCGTGGTCCTGATAGGGAACTGTGTTCCCCTCGTGGGCAAAACGTAATCACTGCCTCTTTTCGCCTTGTATTTCCTTCCATGGGCAACATGGAACGAGAGGATATCAATGCTGAAATGTAAACTTATTCAGGGTTCGTTTGGCCTTTTCATACACTAATTGAGTTTCCTAGGCATTTAATGTCCATAATTCAAATCCGAACTACAAATACATGCTCCAGTTCACCAAAATGGCTAGGAAAATTATAAATGTGTTCTTGGGTGCATGTTTAGGTCCCATGCCAGGAATGGGAACAAATTACAACCGTACCGGTGTCATGGCTCGTCCTCAAACATTTCGAATCTCGGTTTTTAAGTCCCCATAAATCCTAAACTCACCAGAAAGTCATCAATAGTGGCTTGGTGTCACGTCATGGCACATATATGTCGTGGTAAAAACATTGTCCATTTTGGGCCAAGCTTTATTACAAACCTCTTACTAAAACTGGTGCTTCTCTGAAAGAAGCCTCGTGGTTCCGATAGGGAAACGTGTCCGCCTTGTGGGCGAAACGTAATCACTGCCTCTTTTCGCCTTGTATTTTCTTCTATGGGCAACATGGAACGACAGGATATCCGTGCTGAAATTTAAAGTTATTCAGGGTTCGTTTGGCCTTTTTATACACTAATTGAGTTTCCTAGGCATTTAATGTCCATAATTCAAATCTGAACTGCAAATACATGCGCCAGTTCACCAAAATAAAAGAAAAATTATACATGTGTCCTTGGGTGCATGTTTAGGTCCCATGCTAGGAATGGGAACGAAATACAACAGTACCGGTGTCATGGCTCATCCTCAAAAATTTTGAATCTTGGATTTTAAGTCCCCATAAATCCTAAACTCACCAGAAAGTCATCAAAGGTGGGATGGTGTCACGTTACGGGACAAATATGTCATGGTAAAAACATTGTCCAATTTGGGCCGAGCTTTATTACAAACCTGTTACAAAAACTGGAGCTTCTCTGAAAGAAGCCTCGTGGTTCTGATAGGGAAACGTGTTCCCCTTGTGGGTGAAACATAATCACTGCCTCTTTTCGCCTTGTATTTTCTTCCACGGGCAACATGGAATGACAGGATATCGGTACTGAAATTTAAACTTATTCAGGGTTTGTTTGGCCATTTTATAAACTAATTGAGTTTCCTAGGATTTTATGTCCATAATTCAAATCTGAACTACAAATACATGCTCCAGTTCACCATAGTGGCTAGAAAATTTATACATGTGTCCTTGGGTGCATGTTTAGGTCCCATGCCAGGTATGGAAACGAATTACAACCGCACTGGTGTCATGGCTCGTCCTCGAACATTTCAAATCTCGGTTTTTAAGTCCCCATAAATTCTAAAGTCACCAGAAAGTCATCAAAGGTGGCTTGGTGTCACGTCATGGCACATATATGTCGTGGTAAAAACGTTGTCCAATTTGGGCCAAGCATTATTACAAACCACTTACAAAAACTGGAGCTTCTCTCAAAGAAGCCTCGTGGTTTTGATAGAGAAATGTGTTCCCCTTGTGGGCGAAACATAATCACTGCCTCTTTTTGCCTTATATTTTCTTCCACGGGCAACATGGAACGACAGGATATCCGTGCTAAAATTTAAACTTATTCAGGGTTTGTTTGGCCTTTATATACACTAATTGAATTTCCTAGGCATTTCATGTCCATAATTCAAATCTGAACTAAAATACATGCTCCAGTTCCCCAAAATGCCTAGAAAAGTTATACATGTGTCCTTGGGTGCATGTTTAGGTCCCTTGCAAAGAGTGGGAACGAATTATACCGTACCGGTGTCATGGCTCATCGTCAAACATTTGGAATATCAGTGGTGACATGGTGTCACGTCATGGCACATATATGTCGTGGTAAAAACATTGTCAAATTTGGGCCAAGCTTTATTACAAACCTCTTGCAAAAACTGGAGCTTTTCACAAAGCCTTGTGGTTCCGATAGGGAAACATGTCCCCCTTGTGGTCGAAACGTAATCACTGCCTCTTTTCGCCTTGTATTTTCTTCTACGGGCAACATGGAACGACAGGATATCCGTGCTGAATTTAAATTTATTCGGGGTTCGTTTGGCCTTTTTATACACTAATTGAGTTTCCTAGGCATTTAATGTCCATAATTCAAATCTGAACTACAAATACATGCTCGAGTTCACCAAAATGGCTAGAAAATTATACATGTGTCCTTGGGTGCATGTTTAGGTCCCATGTCAGGAATGGGAACAAATTACAAATGTACCGGTGTCATGGCTCATCCTCAAAGATTTCGAATCTTGGTTTTTAGGTCCCCATAAATCCTAAACTCACCAGAAAGTCATCAAAGGTGGGATGGTGTCACCTCATGGGACATATATGTCATGGTAAAAACATTGTCCAATTTGGGCCAAGCTTTATTACAAACCTGTTACAAAAACTGGAGCTTCTCTCAAATAAGCGTCGTGGTTCTGATAGGGAAACGTGTTCCCCTTATGGGCGAAACGTAATTACTTTCTCTTTTCGCCTTGTGTTTTCTTCCATGGACAACATTGAACGACATGATATCCGTGCTGAAATTTAAACTTATTCAGGATTCGTTTGGCCTTTTTATAAACTAATTGAGTTTCCTAGGCATTTAATGTCCATAATTCAAATATGAACTACAAATACATGCTCCAGTTGACCAAAGATGCTAGAAAAATTATACATGTGTCCTTGGGTGCATGTTTAGGTCCCATGCCAGGAATGGGAACGAATTACAACCGTACTGGTGTCATGGCTCGTCCTCAAACATTTCAAATCTCAGTTTTTAAGTCCCCATAAATTCTAAACTCACCAGAAAGTCATCAAAGGTGGCTTGGTGTCATGTCATGGCACATATATGTCATTGTAAAAACGTTGTCCAATTTGGGCCAAGCTTTATTACAAACCTCTTACAAAACCTGGAGCTTCTCTCAAAGAAGCCTCGTGGTTCTGATAGGGAAACGTGTTCCCCTTATGGGCGAAACATAATCACTGTCTCTTTTCGCCTTGTGTTTTCTTCCATGGGCAACATTGAACGACATGATATCCGTGCTGAAATTTAAACTTATTCAGGATTCGTTTGGCCTTTTTATAAACTAATTGAGTTTCCTAGGCATTTAATGTCCATAATTCAAATCTGAACTACAAATACATGCTCCAGTTCACCAAAATGGCTAGAAAAGTTGTACATGTGTCCTTGGGTGCATGTTTAGGTCCCTTCCTAGGAATGGGAATGAATTACAACCATACCGGTGTCATGGCTCATCCTCAAACATTTCGAATCTCGGTTTTTAAGTCCCCATAAATCCTAAACTCGCCAGGAAGTCATCAAAGGTGGCATGGTGTCATGTCATGGCACATATATGTCGTGGTAAAAACATTGGCCAATTTGGGCCAAGCTTCATTACAAACCTCTTACAAAAACTGGAGCTTCTCTCAAAGAAGCCTCGTGGTCCTGATAGGGAACTGTGTTCCCCTCGTGGGCAAAACGTAATCACTGCCTCTTTTCGCCTTGTATTTCCTTCCATGGGCAACATGGAACGAGAGGATATCAATGCTGAAATGTAAACTTATTTAGGGTTCGTTTGGCCTTTTCATACACTAAGTGAGTATCCTAGGCATTTAATGTCCATAATTCAAATCCGAACTACAAATACATGCTCCAGTTCACCAAAATGGCTAGGAAAATTATAAATGTGTTCTTGGGTGCATGTTTAGGTCCCATGCCAGGAATGGAAATGAATTACAACCGTACCGGTGTCATGGCTCGTCCTCAAACATTTTGAATCTCAGTTTTTAAGTCCCCATAAATTCTAAACTCACCAGAAAGTCATCAAAGGTGGCATGGTGTCACGTCATGGCACATATATCTCGTGGTAAAAACATTGTCCAATTTGGGCCAAGCTTTATTACAAACCTCTTACAAAAACTGGAGCTTCTCTCAAAGAAGCCTCGCGGTCCCGATAGGGAAACGTGTTCACCTTGTGGGCGAAACGTAATCACTGCCTCTTTTCGCCTTGTATTTTCTTCCACGGGCAACATGGAACGACAGGATAACCGTGCTGAAATTTAAACTTATTCAGGGTTTGTTTCGCCTTTTTATATACTAATTGAGTTTCCTAGGCATTTAATGTCCATAATTCAAATCTAAACTACAAATACATGCTCCAGTTCAGCAAAATCGCTAGAAAAGTTATACATGTGTCCTTGGGTGCATGTTTAGGTCCCTTGCCAGGAATGGGAACGAACTACAACCATACCGGTGTCATGGCTCATCGTCAAACATTTGGAATCTCAGTTTTTAAGTACCCATAAATCCTACACTCACCAGAAAGTCATCAAAGGTGACATGGTGTCACGTCATGGCACATATATGTCGTGGTAAAAACATTGTCAAATTTGGGCCAAGCTTTATTACAAACCTCTTGCAAAAACTGGAGCTTCTCACAAAGCCTTGTGGTTCCGATAGGGAAACATGTCCCCCTTGTGGTCAAAACGTAATCACTGCCTCTTTTCGCCTTGTATTTTCTTCTACGGGCAACATGGAATGACAAGATATCCGTGCTGAACTTTAAACTAATTCGGGGTTCGTTTGGCCTTTTTATACAATAATTGAGGTCCCTAGGCATTTAATGTCCATAATTCAAATCTGAACTACAAATACATGCTCCAGTTCACCAAAATGGCTAGAAAATTATACATGTGTCCTTGGGTGCATGTTTAGGTCCCATGCTAGGAATGGGAACAAATTACAACTGTACCGGTGTCATGGCTCATCCTCAGAGATTTCGAATCTTGGTTTTTAAGTCCCCATAAATCCTAAACTCACCAGAAGGCATCAAAGGTGGGATGGTGTCACGTCATGGGACATATATGTCATGGTAAAAACATTGTCCAATTTGGGCCAACCTTTATTACAAACCTCATAGAAAAACTAGAGCTTCTCTCAAAGAAGCCTCGTGGTTCTGATAAGGAAACGTGTTCCCCTTGTGGGCGAAACGTAATCACTGCCTCTTTTCGCCTTGTATTTTCTTCCACGGGCAACATGGAACGACAGGATATCCATGCTAAAATTCAAACATTGTGACGTGGTAAAAACATTGTGCAATTTGGGCCAAGCTTTATTACAAACCTCTTACAAAAACTGGAGCTTCTCTCAAGGAAGCCTCGTGGTTTCGATAGGGAAACGTGTCCCCCTTGCTGGCGAAACGTAATCACTGCCTCTTTTCGCATTGTATTTTCTTCTACGGGAAACATGGAACGACAAGATATCTGTGCTGAAATTTAAACTTATTACGGGTTCGTTTTGCCTTTATGTACACTAATTGAGTTTCCCAGACATTTAATGTCCATAATTCAAATCTGAACAACAAATACATGTTCCACTTCACCAAAATGGCTAGAAATATTATACATGTGCCCTTGGGTGCGTGTTAAAGTCCCTTGCCAGGAATGGGAATGAATTACAACCATACCGGTGTTGTTGCTCGTCCTCAAACATTTCGAACCTCGGTTTTTAAATCCCCATAAATCCTAAACTCACCAGAAAGTCATCAAAGGTGGATTGGTGTCACATCATGGCACATATATGTCGTGGTAAAAACCTTGTCAAATTTGGGAGATGCTTTATTACGAACCTCTTAAAAAACTGGAGCTTCTCTCAATGAAGCCCCATGGTTCTGATAGGGGAACGTGCTCCCCTTGTGGGCGAAACGTAATCACTGCCTCTTTTCGCCTTGTATTTTCTTCCACGGGCAACATGGAACGACATGATATGTGTGATGAAATTTAAACTTATTCAGGGCTCATTTGTCCTTCTTATACACTAATTGAGTTTCCTAGGCATTTAATGTCCACAATTCAAATCTGAACTACAAATACATGCTCCAGTTCACCAAAATGGTTAGAAAAATTATACATGTGTCCCCGGGTGCATGTTTAGGTCCCATGCCAGGAATGGGAATGAATTACAACCGTACCGGTGTCATGGCTCATCCTCAAACATTTCGAAGGTGGCATGGTGTCACGTCATGGCACATATATGTCGTCGTAAAAACATTGTCCAATTTGGGCCAAGCTTACTTACAAACCTCTTAAAAAACTGGAGCTTCTCTCAAAGAAGCCTCGTGGTTCCGATAGGGAAACATGTTACCCTTGTGGGCGACATGTAATCACTGCCTCTTTTTGCCTTGTATTTTCTTCCACGGGCAAGATGGAACGACATGATATCCGTGATGAAATTTAAACTTATTCAGGGTTCGTTTGGCTTTTTATACACTAACTGAGTTTCCTAGGCATTTAATGTCCATAATTCAAATATGAACTACAAGTACATGCTCCAGTTCACCAAAGTGGCTAGAAAAATTATACATGTGTCCTTGGGTGCATGTTTAGGTCCCATGCCAGGAATGGGAACGAATTACAACAGTACCGGTGTCATGGCTCGTCCTCAAACATTTCGAATCTCGGTTTTTAAGTCCCCATAAATTCAAAACTCACCAGAAAGTCATCAAAGGTGGCATGGTGTCACGTCATGGCACATATATGTCGTGGTAAAAACATTATCCAATTTGGGCCAAGCTTTATTACAAACCTCTTACAAAAACTGGAGCTCCTCTCAAAGAAGCCCCGTGGTTCTGATAGGGAAACGTGTTCCCCTTGTGGGCGAAACGTAATCACTGCCTCTTTTCGCCTTGTATTTTCTTCCACAGGCAACCCGGAACGACAGAATATCCGTGCTGAAATTTAAACTTATTCAGGGTTCGTTTGGCCTTTTTATACACTAATTGAGTTTCCTAGGCATTTAATGTCCATAATTCAAATCTGAACTGCAAATATATGCTCCAGTTCACCAAAATGGCTAGAAAAATCATACATGTGTCCTTGGGTGCATGTTTAGGTTACATGCCAGGAATGCTAACGAATTACAACCATATCGGTGTCATGGCTCATCCTCAAACATTTGGAATATCGGTTTTTATGACCCCATAAATGTTAAACTCACCAGAAAGTCATCACAGGTGGCATGGTGTCACATCATGGCACATATATGTCGTGGTAAATACATTGTCCAATTTGGGCCAAGCTTTATTACAAACCTCTTACAAAAACTGGAGCTTCTCTCAAAGAAGCCTCGTGGTTTCGATAGGGAAACGTGTCCCCCATGTGGGTGAAACGTAATCACTGCCTCTTTTTGCCTTGTATTTTCTTCTACGGGCAAGATGGAACGACATGATATCCGTGCTGAAATTTAAACACATTCAGGGTTCGTTTGGCCTTTTTATACAATAATTGAGTTTCCTAGGCATTTAATGTCCATTCAAATCTGAACTACAAATACATGCTCCGGTTCACCAAAATGGCTAGAAAAATTATACATGTGTCCTTGGGTGCATGTTTAGGTCCCATGCCAGGAATGGGAACGTATTACAACCATACCGGTGTCATGGCTCGTCCTCAAACATTTCGAATCTAAGTTTTTAAGTCCCCATAAATCCTAAACTCACCAGAAAGTCTTCAAAGGTGGCATGGTGTCACGTCATGGCACATATATGTCGTCGGGAAAACATTGTTGAATTTGGGCCAAACTTTATTACAAACCTTTTAAAAAACTGGAGCTTCTCTCAAAAATCCTCGTGGTTCTGATAGGGAAACATGTTCCCCTAGTGGGCGAAACGTAATCACTGCCTCTTTTCGCCTTGTATTTTCTTCCACGGGCAACATGGAACGACATGATATCCGTGCTGAAATCTAAACTTATTCAGGGTTCGTTTAGCCTTTTTATACACTAATTGAGTTTCCTAGGCATGTAATGTCCATAATTCAAATCTGAACTACAAATACATGCTCCTGTTCACCAAAATGGCTAGAAAAAAATTATACATGTGTGCTTGGGTGCATGTTCAGGTCTCATGCCAGGAATGGGAACGTATTACAACTGTACCAGTGTCCTTGCTCGTCCTCAAACATTTCGAATCTCGGTATATAAGTCCCCATGAATCCTAAACTCACCAGAAAGTCCTCAAAGGTGGCATGGTGTCACGTCATGGCACATATATGTCGTGGTAAAAACGTTGTCCAATTTGGGCCAAGCTTTATTACAAACCTCTTAGAAAAACTGGAGCTTCTCTCAAAGAAGCCTCGTGGTTCTGATAGAGAAACGTGTTCCCCTTGTGGGCGAAACGTAATCAATACCTCTTTTCACCTTGTATTTTCTTCCACGGGCAACATGGAACGATATGATATCCATGCTGAAATATAAACTTATTCAGGGTTCGTTTGGCCTTTTTATACACTAATTGAGTTTCCTAGGCATGTACTTTCCATAATTCAAATCTGAACTACAAATACATGCTCCAGTTCACCAAAATGGCTAGAAAAATTATACTTGTGTCCTTGGGTGTATGTTTAGGTCCCATCCCAGGAATGGGAACGAATTACAACTGTACCAGTGTCATGGCTCATCCTCAAACATTTGGAATCTCGGTTTTTAAGCAACAATAAATCCTAAATTCACTAGAAAGTCATCAAAGGTGGCATGGTGTCACATCAGGGCACATATATGACGTGGTAAAAACATTGTCCAATTTGGGCCAAGCTTTATTACAAACCTCTTACAAAAACTGGAGCTTCTCACAAGGAAGCTTCGTGGTTTCGATAGGGAAACGTGTCCCCCTTGTTGGCGAAACGTAATCACTGCCTCTTTTCGCATTGTATTTTCTTCTACGGGAAACATGGAACGACAAGATATCCGTGCTAAAATTTAAACTTATTACGGGTTCGTTTTGCCTTTTTGTACACTAATTGAGTTTCCCAGGTATTTAATGTCCATAATTCAAATCTGAACTACAAATACATGTTCCCGTTCACCAAAATGGCTAGAAATATTATACATGTGTCCTTGGGTGCGTGATAAAGTCCCTTGCCAGGAATGGGAATGAATTACAACCATACCGGTGTTGTGGCTCGTCCTCAAACATTTCGAACCTCGGTTTTTAAATCCCCATAAATCCTAAACTCACCAGAAAGTCATCAAAGGTGGATTGGTGTCACATCATGGCACATATATCTCGTGGTAAAAACCTTGTCAAATTTGGGACATGCTTTATTACAAACCTCTTAAAAACTGGAGCTTCTCTCAATGAAGCCTCGTGGTTCCGATAGGGGAACGTGCTCCCCTTGTGGGCGAAACGTAATCACTGCCTCTTTTCGCCTTGTATTTTCTTCCACGGGCAACATGGAACGATATGATATGTGTGATGAAATTTAAACTTATTCAGGGCTCATTTGTCCTTCTTATACACTAATTGAGTTTCCTAGGCATTTAATGTCCACAATTCAAATCTGAACTACAAATACATGCTCCAGTTCACCAAAATGGCTAGAAATATTATACATGTGTCCTCGGGTGCATGTTTAGGTCCCATGGCAGCAATGGGAACGAATTACAACTGTACCGGTGTCATGGCTCATCCTCAAACATTTCGAAGGTGGCATGGTGTCACGTCATGGCACATATATGTCGTCGTAAAAACATTGTCCAATTTGGGCCAAGCTTAATTACAAACCTCTTAAAAAACTGGAGCTTCTCTCAAAGAAGCCTCGTGGTTCCGATAGGGAAACATGTTCCCCTTGTGGGCGACATGTAATCACTGCCTCTTTTTGCCTTGTATTTTCTTCGACGGGCAAGATGGAACGACATGATATCCGTGATGAAATTTAAACTTATTCAGTGTTCGTTTGGCTTTTTATACACTAATTGAGTTTCCTAGGCATTTAATGTCCATAATTCAAATCTGAACTACAAGTACATGCTCCAGTTCACCAAAGTGGCTACAAACATTATACATGTGTCCTTGGGTGCATGTTTAGGTCCCATGCCAGGAATGGGAACGAATTACAACAGTACCGGTGTCATGGCTCGTCCTCAAACATTTCGAATCTCGGTTTTTAAGTCCCCATAAATCCTAAACTCACCACGAAGGCATCAAAGGTGGCATGGTGTCACGTCATGGCACATATATGTCGTGGTAAAAACATTATCCAATTTGGGCCAAGCTTTATTACAAACCTCTTACAAAAACTGGAGCTTCTCTCAAAGAAGCCTCGTGGTTCTGATAGGGAAACGTGTTCCCCTTGTGGGCGAAACGTAATCACTGCCTCTTTTCGCCTTGTATTTTCTTCCACAGGCAACCCGGAACGACAGGATATCCGTGCTGAAATTTAAACTTATTCAGGGTTCGTTTGGCCTTTTTATACACTAATTGAGTTTCATAGGCATTTAATGTCCATAATTCAAATCTGAACTACAAATATATGCTCCAGTTCACCAAAATGGCTAGAAAAATTATACATGTGTCCTTGGGTGCATGTTTAGGTCCCATGCCAGGAATGGGAACGTATTACAACCGTACCGGTGTCATGGCTCGTCCTCAAACATTTGGAATATCGGTTTTTATGACCCCATAAATGTTAAACTCACCAGAAAGTCATCAGAGGTGGCATGGTGTCACATCATGGCACATATATGTCGTGGTAAATACATTGTCCAATTTGGGCCAAGTTTTATTACAAACCTCTTACAAAAACTGGAGCTTCTCTCAAAGAAGCCTCGTGGTTTCGATAGGGAAACGTGTCTTCCTGTTGGGAGAAACGTAATCACTGCCTCTTTTTGCCTTGTATTTTCTTCTACGGGCAACATGGAACGACATGATATCCGTGTTGAAATTTAAACACATTCAGGGTTCGTTTGGCCTTTTTATACAATAATTGAGTTTCCTAGGCATTTAATGTCCATTCAAATCTGAACTACAAATACATGCTCCGGTTCACCAAAATGGCTAGAAAAATTATACATGTGTCCTTGGGTGCATGTTTAGGTCCCATGCCAGGAATGGGAACGAATTACAACCGTACCGGTGTCATGGCTCGTCCTCAAACATTTCGAATCTAAGTTTTTAAGTCCCCATAAATTCTAAACTCACCAGAAAGTCTTCAAAGGTGGCATGGTGTCACGTCATGGCACATATATGTCGTCGGAAAAACATTGTCCAATTTGGGCCAAACTTTATTACAAACCTTTTAAAAAACTGGAGCTTCTTTCAAAAAGCCTCGTGGTTCTGATAGGGAAACATGTTCCCCTAGTGGGCGAAACCTAATCACTTCCTCTTTTCGCCTTGTATTTTCTTCCACGGGCAACATGGAACGACATGATATCCGTGTTGAAATTTAAACTTATTCAGGGTTCGTTTAGCCTTTTTATACACTAATTGAGTTTCCTAGGCATGTAATGTCCATAATTCAAATCTGAACTACAAATACATGCTCCAGTTCACCAAAATGGCTAGAAAAAAATTATACATGTGTGCTTGGGTGCATGTTCAGGTCTCATGCCAGGAATGGGAACGTATTACAACTGTACCAGTGTCCTTGCTCATCCTCAAACATTTCGAATCTCGGTATTTAAGTCCCCATGAATCCTAAACTCACCAGAAAGTCCTCAAAGGTGGCATGGTGTCACGTCATGGCACATATATGTCGTGGTAAAAACGTTGTCCAATTTGGGCCAAGCTTTATTACAAAGCTCTTACAAAAACTGGAGCTTCTCTCAAAGAAGCCTCGTGGTTCTGATAGAGAAACGTGTTCCCCTTGTGGGCGAAACGTAATCACTACCTCTTTTCACCTTGTATTTTCTTCCACGGGCAACAAGGAATGATATGATATCCATGCTGAAATTTAAACTTATTCAGGGTATGTTTGGCCTTTTTATACACTAATTGAGTTTCCTAGGCATTTACTGTCCATAATTCAAATCTGAACTACAAATACATGCTCCAGTTCACCAAAATGGCTAGAAAAATTATACATGTATCCTTGGGTGCATGTTTAGTTCCCATGCCAGGAATGGGAACGAATTACAACCGTATCGGTGTCATGGCTCATCCTCAAACATTTGGAATCTCGGTTTTTAAGTCCCAATATATCCCAAACTCACCAGAAAATCATCATAGGTGGCATGGTGTCACATCATGGCACATATATGTCGTGGTAAAAACATTGTCCAATTTGGGCAAAGCTTTATTACAAACCTCTTACAAAAACTTGAGCTTCTCTCAAGCAAGCCTCGTGGTTTCGATAGGGAAACGTGTCCCTCTTGTGGGCGAAACGTAATCACTACCTCTTTTCGCCTTGTATTTTCTTCCACGGGCAACATGGAACGACAGGATATCCATGCTGAAATTTAAACTTATTCAGGGTTCGTTTGGCCTTTTTGTACACTAATTGAGTTTACGAGGCATTTAATGTCCATAGTTCAAATCTGAACTACAAATACATGTTCTAGTTCACCAAAATGGCTAGAAAAATTATACATGTGTCCTTGGGTGCGTGTTTAGGTCCCATGCCAGTAATGGGAATGAATTACAAGCATACCGGTGTCGTTGCTCGTCCTAAAACATTTCGAATCTTGGTTTTTCAGTCCCCATAAATTCTAAACTCACCAGAAAGTCATCAAAGGTGGCATGGTGTCACATCATAGCACATATATGTCGTGGCAAAACATTGTCCAATTTGGGCCAAGGTTTATTACAAACCTCTTAAAAAACTGGAGCTTCTCTCAATGAAGCCTCGTGGTTCCGATAGGGAAACGTGTTCCCCTTGTGGGCGAAACGTAATCACTGCCTCTTTTCACCTTGTATTTTCTTCCACAGGCAGCATGGAACGACATGATATCTGTGCTGAAATTTAAACTTATTCAGGGCTCGTTTGTCCTTTTTATACACTAATTGAGTTTCCTAGGCATTTAATGTCCACAATTCGAATCTGAACTACAAATACATGCTCCAGTTCACAAAAATGGTTAGAAAAAGATTATACATGTGTCATTGGGTGCATGTTTAGGTCTCATGCCAGGAATGGGAACAAATTACAACCGTACCGGTTTCCTGGCTCGTCCTCATACATTTCAAATCTCGGTTTTTAAGACCCCAGAAATCCTAAACTCACCAGAAATTCATCAAAGGTGGCATGGTGTCACGTCATGGCACATATATGTCGTGGTAAAAATGTTGTCCAATTTGGGACAAGCTTTATTACAAACCTCTTACAAAAACTGGAGCTTCTCTCAAAGAAGCCTCGTGGTTCTGATAGGGAAACGTGTTCCGCTTGTGGGCGAAACGTAATCTGGGCCTCTTTTCGCCTTGTATTTTCTTCCACGGGCAACATGGAACGACAGGATATCCATGCTAAAATTTAAACTTATTCAGGGCTCGTTTGGATTTTTATACACTAATTAAGTTTCCTAGGCATTTAATGTCCATAATTCAAATCCGAACTACAAGTACATGCTCCGGTTCACCAAAATGGCTAGAAAATTATTGATTTGTCCTTGGGTGCGTGTTTAGGTCCCATGCGAGGAATGGGAACGAATTACAACCGTACCAGTGTCATGGCTCGTCCTCAAACATTTCGAATCTCTTTTTTAAGTCCCCATAAATTCTAAACTCACCAGAAAGTCATCAAAGGTGGCATGGTGTCACGTCATGGCGCATATATGTCGTGGTAAAAACATTATCCAATTTGGGCGAAGCTTTATGTGAAACCTCTTACAAAAACTGGAGCTTCTCTCAAAATAGCCTCGTGGTTCTGATAGGGAAACGTGTTCCCCTTGTGGGCGAAACGTAATCACTGCCTCTTTTCGCCTTGTATTTTTTTCCACAAGCAACATGGAACGACAGGATGACATGGAACCTCAAAAAAATTATACATGTGTCCTTAGGTGCATGTTTAGGTCTCATGCCAAGAATGGGAATGAATTACAACTGTACAGGTGTCCTGGCTCGTCCTCAAACATTTCGAATCTCGGTTTTTAAGTCCCCATAAATCCTAAACTCACCAGAAAGTCATCAAAGGTGGCATGGTGTCACGTCATGGCACATATATGTCGTCGGAAACACATTGTCCAATTTGGGCCAAGCTTTATTACAAACCTCTTAAAAAACTGGAGCTTCTCTCAAAGAAGCCTCGTGGTTCTGATAGGGAAACATGTTCCCCTTGTGGGCGAAACGTAATGACTGCCTGTATTTTCTTCCGCCGGCAACATGGAATGACATGATATCCATGCTGAAATTTAAACTTATTCAGGGTTCGTTTGGCCTTTTTATACACGAATTGAGTTTCCTAGGCATTTAATGTCCATAATTCAAATCTGAACTACAAATACATGCTCCAGTTCACCAAAATTGCTACAAAAAAATTATACATGTGTCCTTGGGTGCATTTTTAGGTCTCATGCCAGGAATGGGAACGAATTACAACCATACCGGTGTCCTGGCACGCCCTCAAACATTTCGAATCTCGGTTTTTAAGTCCCCATAAATCCCAAATTCACAAAAAAGTCATCAAAGGTGGCATGGTGTCACGTCATGGCATATATATGTCGTGGTAAAAACATTGTCCATTTGGGCCAAGCTTTATTACAAACCTCTTACAAAAACTGGAGCTTCTCTCAAAGAAGCCTCGTGGTTCTGATAGGGAAACGTGTTCCCCTTGTGGGAGAAACATAATCACTGCCTCTTTTCGCAATGTATTTTCTTCCACGGGCAACATGTAACGACAGGATATCCGTGCTGAAATTTAAACTTATTCAGGGTTCGTTTGGCCTTTTTATACACTAGTTGAGTTTCCTAGGCATTTAATGTCCATAATTCAAATCCGAACTACAAATACATGCTCCAGTTCACCAAAATAGCTAGAAAAAAAATTATACATGTGTCCTTTTGTGCATGTTTAGGTCTCATGCCAGGAATGGGAACGTATTACAACCGTACCAGTGTCCTGGCTCGTCCTCAAACATTTAGAGTCCTGGCTTTTAAGTCCTCATAAATCCTAAACTCACCAGAAAGTCATCAAAGGTGGCATGGTGTCACGTCATGGCACATATATGTCATGGTAAAAACATTGTGCAATTTGGGCCAAGCTTTATAACAAACCTCTTACAAAAACTGGAGCTTCTCTCAAAGAAGCCTCATGGTTCTGATAGGGAAACGTGTTCCCATTGTAGGCGAAACGTAATCACTGCCTCTTTCCGCCTTGTATTTTCTTCCACGGGCAACATGGAACGACAGGATATCCGTGCTAAAATTTAAACTTATTCAGGCTTCGTTTGGCCTTTTTATACACTAATTGAGTTTCCTAGGCATTTAATGTCCATAATTCAAATCTAAACTACAAATACATGCTCCAGTTCACCAAAATGGCTAGAAAAACTATACATGTATCCTTGGGTGCATGTTTAGGTCCCATGCCAGGAATGGGAATGAATTATAACCGTACCGGTGTCATGGCTCGTCCTCAAACATTTCGAATCTCGGTTGTTAAGTCCCCATAAATTCTAAAATCACCAGAAAGTCATCAAAGGTGGCATGGTGTCACGTCATGGCACATATATGTCGTGGTAAAGACATTGTCCAATTTGGGCCAAGCTTTATTACAATCCTCTTACAAAAACTGGAGCTTCTCTCAAAGAAGCCTCATGGTTCTGATAGGGAAACGTGTTCCCCTTGTGGGCGAAATGTAATCACTGCCTCTTTTCGCCTTGTATTTTCTTCCACTGGCAACATGGAACGACAGGATATCCGTGCTAAAATTTAAACTTATTCAGGCTTCGTTTGGCCTTTTTATACACTAATTGAGTTTCCTAGGCATTTAATGTTGATAATTCAAATCTAAACTACAAATACATGCTCCAGTTCACCAAAATGGCTAGAAAAACTATACATGTGTCCTTGGGTGCATGTTTAGGTCCCATGCCAGGAATGGGAATGAATTACAACCGTACCGGTGTCATGGCTCGTCCTCAAACATTTCGAATCTCGGTTGTTAAGTCCCCGTAAATTCTAAACTCACCAGAAAGTCATCAAAGGTGGCATGGTGTCACGTCATGGCACATATATGTCGTGGTAAAGACATTGTCCAATTTGGGCCAAGCTTTATTACAAACCTCTTACAAAAACTGGAGCTTCTCTCAAAGAAGCCTCATGGTTCTAATAGGGAAACGTGTTCCCCTTGTGGGCGAGACGTAATCACTACCTCTTTTCGCCTTGTATTTCCTTCCACGGGCAACATGGAACGACAGGATATCCATGCTGAAATTTAAACTGATTCACGGTTCGTTTGGCCTTTTTATACACTAATTGAGTTTCCTAGGCATTTAATGTCCATAATTCAAATCTAAACTACAAGTACATGCTCCAGTTCACCAAAATGGCTAGAAAAATTATACATGTGTCCTTGGGTGCATGTTTAGGTCCCATGCCAGGATGTGGAACGAATTAGAACCGTACCGGTGTCATGGCTCATCCCCAAAAACTTCGAATCTTGGTTTTTAAGTCCCCATAAATCCTAAACTCACCAAAAAGTCATCAAAGGTGGCATGGTGTCATGTCATGGCACATATATGTTGTGGTGAAAACATTGTCCAATTTGGGCAAGCTTTATTACAAACCTCTGACAAAAACTCAAGCTTCTCTCAAAGAAGCCTCGTGGTTCCAATAGGGAAACGTGTCCCCCTTGTGGGCGAAACGTAATCATTGCCTCTTTTCGCCTTGTATTTTCTTCTACGGGCAACATGGAACAACATGATATCCGTGCTGAAATTTAAATTTATTCAGGGTTTGTTTGGCCTTTTATATACTAATTGAGTTTCCTAGGCATTTAATGTCTATAATTCAAATATGAACTACATGTACATGCCACAGTTCACCAAAGTTGCTAGAAAAATTATACATGTGTCCTTGGGTCCATGTTTAGGTCCCATGCCAGGAATGGGAATGAATTCCAACAATACCGATGTCATGGCTCGTCCCCAAACATTTCGAATCTCGGTTTTTAAGTCCCCATAAATCCTAAACTCACCAGAAAGTCATCAAAGGTGGCATGGTGTCACGTCATGGCACATATATGTCGTCGTAAAAACACTGTCCAGTTTGGACCAAGCTTTATTACAAACCTCTTAAAAAACTGGAGCTTCTCTCATAGAAGCCTGGTGGTTCCGATAGGGAAACGTGTTCCCCTTGTGGGCAAAACGTAATCACTCCCTCTTTTCGCGTTGTATTTTCTTCTATGGGAAACATGGCACGACATGATATCCGTGCTGAAATTTAAACTTATTCAGGGTTTGTTTGGCCTTTTTATACACTAATTGAGTTTCCTAGGCATTTAATGTCCATAATTCGAGTCTGAACTACAAATACATGCTCCAGTTCACCAAAATGGCTAGAAAAAAATTATACATGTGTCCTTGGGTGCATGTTTAGGTCTCATGCCAGGAATGGGAACGAATTACAATCGTAGTGGTGTCCTGGCTCATCCGCAAACATTTCGAATCTCGGTTTTTAAGTCCCCATAAATCTTAAAGTCACGAGAAAGTCATCAATGGTGGCATGGTGTCACGTCATGGTAAAAACATTGCCAAATTTGGGCCAAGCTTTATTACAAACCTCTTATAAAAACTGGAGCTTCTCTCAAAGAAGCCTTGTGGTTCTGATAGGGAAACGTGTTCCCCTTGTGGGCGAAACGTAATCACTTCCTCTTTTCGCCATGTATTTTCTTCCACGGGCAACATGGAACGATAGGATATCCATGCTGAAATTTAAACTTATTCAGGGTTCATTTGGCATTTTTATACACTAATTGAGTTTCCTAGGCATTTAATGTCCATAATTCAAATCTGAACTACAAATACATGCTCCAGTTCAGCAAAATGGCTAGAAAAATTATACATGTGTCCTTGGGTGCATGTTTAGGTCCCATGCCAGGAATGGGAACGAATTACAACCATACCGGTGTCATGGCTCGTCCTCAAACATTTCAAATCTCGGTTTTGAAGTCCGCATAAATTCTAAACTCACCAGAAAGTCATCAAAGGTGCACTACAAAAAAAAATACACTTCCGTGATGATACGTGTTTGTCATAGTAGGTCACGTTTTCTGTCATGCATGTGCATCCATGACTAATTTATGACAGAATCAAGATAGTCATACCTGTGCTCTCGTAGAAGTGTTCCATGACATTACCAAAATTATCATCACGGAAGTGTCCACTTCCATGACGATAAATCGCGCGTCACAAAAGTGCTTTCGTCAAGGGTGACCGACACGTGGCATCCACCGTAACGGAACACCGTTAAGCTATCGGGTCCGGTTTTGGATCCGATAACCCGTTAACAGCCCCGACCAATGGGGATTTTCCACGTGTAAAATCATCATTGGTTGGAGGAAACACGTGTCGGCTCACCGTTGGGACAGATGTCATCCACTCATTGGACCCAAAGCACCTATGATACGTCAACACGTGGCACGGCCCAACAGAGGCCCATTCCTGTGAAAAGGCCGGCCCGTTTGACTTGGTCAAAAGGTGGCGGGCCGGCCCACGACAAGCCTGTTAACGGCCTGTTCGCATATAGCCCATTTACAGCCCGCTAACCCAGGGCCCATTTACGGCCTATCCGAATTAGGCCCAGTAGCGTCATCTGGGCCGTCCAATATAATTCCAGCCCATTTTAACTTCCGGCCCATGTATGGCCCATGACATCTTTTGGCCCATATGAGGCCCTTAGTAACCCTCGGCCCATTAACGGCCCGTGGTAAAACTGGCCCGTATTGAACAGTGTATCACTTTATACCCATTAACGGCCCATTATTCCGTTGGGCTGTTTCCAGCCCATGTTATCTTTTGGCCTTCTCAGGGCCCATTTATTCTTGGGCTCATTTCCAGCATTCGTTTACTTTTGGCCCGTTACTGTCATTTTCTGCTTGTGGGCCAAATACAGCCCGTGGTTACAGTCGGCCCGTTTGTGGCCCGTTAATACGTTGGGCCGTTTTCATAGCGTCACCAAATACGACCGATTAACGACGGCCCATTATGGTCGGCCCATGAACGGGCGATTTCAACTCTAGCCCATTTACGGCCATAATGTGGTCTGTTATTGGCCCATGTTTGGCCAACCGATCATACGGCCCGTAGAAGGCCCATTGATGATACGACCCGTAGAAGGCCCATTGTGTCTACGCCCCGTAGAAGGCCCATTGTTTCTACGGCCCTTAGAAGGCCCATTGTTTCTACGACCCATTGGAGGCCCATGTTAACTACAGTAAGTATGTAGCCCATTGTTAATGTGGCCTAGTTTTAAAAAATAGGTTATTGCGGCCACTAGCAAACCGCGGAAAAAGAACTGCACTGACTACAAGAAAACAAATAAACAAGACAATAAGGAAATAAATAAGCAAGCAACTTACGCTAGGCTATCACGGCTATTACACATATTACATCCACTGGGCATCAAAGTTCGCCACAAGTGCAAATATAGGGAACAAGGCAACATATAAACGCCGCAGCAAAACAAGTCTAGAACTGAAACCACTTCAGAAGAGCTCAAGAAACAATATCCTGGGTACCCATAATTCTGGCAAGATGCTTAGCAAGATTATTAAATTTCTCTTGTTTGGCGCTTAAATCCTCCAGCACTTGCTGTTGCACCAGAAAGTATGCATCTGAATTCTGCAGGGACTTCCTCGGTCCTTCGGCTTCCTGTCGCATAACATCTGATCAATGTCTTTCAACTTGAAGTTGAGACTAAAGAAGCTGAACTGATTCAGGCAGCGAGTTCGAAGAGCTGGTGCCAGCAGTAGTAGCCAGTAACTCGAACACTACATCAAGACAAGACTTTGGGGTTGTCTCAGTGTCTTCAATATAGTTTTTATTAGCTTTCTTGGAAAACAACATGGATGTCTCACTATCTTGAACCTTATCTGCATTACTTCCTTTACCATTGCATAACGGGGGTACTCTTCTCCAATATTTTATCCGCGTTCTAAAAGAGAAACAAACAAACACATCACAGGTTTACAATGTAGTATATGAAAATCATTTTGGTAAACCAGTTCAGTAGTAAGGTGGACAGGATAACAACATGAAACAAACATATATCTATGTAGTATGGTCACTGTATGGTCTATATCATTCTAGTTTATGTTGCCAAATCAAGAGAGATATAGTTCGAATCGTATCTATTTAAGACAAAGCAGCATAGACAGAATATAAGTGTGGGAAACTACACAACAATAACAACACTTGTAATGTGCATGGCATGAGAACATAACTGTTTATTCAATTGAAACTGGCACCAACATAGAGCAAGTTACAACAGCAAACACGTTAAAGAAACAGGTTCAAAACATACCTCTTGCGCCATTGGAGTTTCAATTGCATCCTTCAAATTTGAAATTAGTTGGTATGAGTAAATAGTGATGCAAGAGCAAAGTAGAGTGAACCATAGCTACGGAACCTGACCTGAGAACAATTCTTCTTCTGCTTTAAGCGTTGACTTGGTGTTCAGAGTGGTGGTCCTCGTGCTTTGGGCACTGCAGTTGCCTTACTAACTAATCGTGTTTGGGTGCTCTGTGGTGGAGACGGTGCTGTGTCAACGGGAACTGGGATACTATCTGCTGGGGTTGGGGTTAGAAGGGGTGTAGCTGGTTCTCTGTCCAACTGGGTAGGGGTACAATCTGCGTGAGTCTGGGTTATGTGTGGTGGGGCTGGTTCTTGGGCAAGTACAACCGTGGTTCTACCTCCATCGACAGGTAGCACGATCTTTTCTGAAGACCGTGTTTTTACTCCCACAGATACTGCCATCACCCCCTCCAATTGAAATGGCTGATAAACAAGAAAAGTAATTGAATGTACAGACATTGTAAGATAGACAGGTGCAATGGATAGTAGGGAAGAAAACAGGGCATGAAATAATTCACATTTATGTTGTCTAACCAAACAGAATAGCAGGACATAATTTCAAATATATGATGGCCAATTAAACAGGATAGCATGACACAATTTCACATGTATGATGGCTAACTAAACAGGATAGAATGACATACTTCAAAATATGATGACTATGTAAACAGAATGACATGATAATTATACGATGTGTCTATTAAAGTGGTTGGCATGCCATAAATCGCAAACATGCGATCGATGGAAACATGATGGCATGATATAATTCATGGATAGAATGACATAATTCAAAATATGATGACTATGTAAACAGGATGAGATGATATAACTATATTATGTCTTTAGAAAATGGGTTGGCATGCCATAATTCAGATAAATGCTGTCTATGTAAACATCATGGTATGATATAATTCAAATATATGATTTATATACTAAGGAAGTGAGCAAAGGGCAATCACATATATGATATGTCAACTAAGGAGATGGCATTCAATATCGTGTATATGATGTAAAAACTAAGCATTGCAATACAACATATGCATGATCTGAGAAATATAACCCTGCCAAGTTTGAGCATACACCTCAGGGGGATAATAGGACTGGTCATCTGACTCTGAATCCTCCTCTGAAGAGCTATCTGTAACCAGCAACATATCTGCTTCACCAGGTAGCATTGTCTGCTCTGAAGACCTTGTTTTCACTCCAGATTTCTCCATCACCAATTCAAATGGCTGATGCACAGGAAGAGCAGTTGAATATACAAACATTGTTGACAAAAGAAATGAGAAATACAAAAAAAGGACGACATGATATAATTCACATATATGACGCTTGGCTAAACAGCATGGCATTGCATAATTAACATATATAATGCCTTGCAACAAGATAGCATTGCATAATTCACATATATAATGTCTTGCAACAAGATGGCATTGCATAATTCACATATATGGTAATTAGACACTAAACAGGTGGCATTCACACAAATCATGTCTAAACTAAGCAAATGACATAGCAATGCAAGATACCATACACACGATATGAGCAACATAACCCTGCCAAGTTAGAGCATGCACCTCAGGGGGGGGATAGGACTGGTCATCTGTCTCTGAATCCTCCTCTGAGGAGCTATCTGTAACCAGCAAGACATGCGCTTCGTCAGATACATTGTCTGCTCTAAAGACCTTGTTTCCACTCCAGATTTTTCCATGACCGCGCCGAATGGCTGATGCACAAGAAGAGTAATTGAATGCACTAAAATTGTTGAAAAATTTAACACGTAATAAAAAATGATATCATGATATAATTCACATGTAAGATGACTGGCTAACCAGGGTGGCATTGCAAAATTCACATATATGATGCCTGGCTAAACAAGATGGCATTGCGTGATTCACATATATGATAAAGAAACTAAACAGATGGCATTGACACAAAGCATGTCTAAACTAAGCAGATGCCATCTTTCATGTATACAGTAAGCAATGCAAGGCACCATATGCATGATATTACCAACATCAGCATGCCAAGTTAGAGCGAAGACCTCATGGGGTAAATAGGAGTGGTCTTCTGCTTCTGAATCCCCCTCGAAACAGTTATCTTCCTCTTGATTACGATCCGAAATGGGTGGAGGGGGGCTGCCTTTGCCCCAACCATGGAGCGACGTCTGCATGAAATTTTATTGCCACGCAAGGCTCATCTCTTTTGCTCTACATGTTCAGTTCCATTGTGTACAATAACTAACATGCATAGGAATAAAACATAGTGAGATTATGTAAGGAGTGCATGCACAAATCCAGAGTGAAGGTAGCAAACTGTGGATAGACCCAAAACCAATGATAGCAGGCAGATAATAGCTTTAGTTAAAAAATACAGATAATGGCTCCTTTAATGTTTGTTTGCACCCAACATGAAATTCATAGTAGACACCCGAGATTAACCAGATAGTAGGCAGATAGTACTGATTGCTGCCCCAATATGTACCCCACAACCATTTAAAAACTCAAGTTTCAGCATAAGTTTGGACCTGAGTCAGAGTCTAATAGGTGAACACGACGATAAAGTAGCATGTCATCATATTAAGCGATGCATAACGTAAGCAGACACGGAAGAGTGCGACCTCTCTTGCGGACCCGTGTAGTCCTCAAGGTCATCTGCTCAGTTGATGATGGTAATGCAGTTATTGTGGCTGCCGGCGGCGGGGAAGAAGATCTGAGGCGGCGAAAGACAGTCTGGAGAGCGGATCCCTGCTGTGGTGAACCCTTCCCTCGTTGGAGCAGCTGAGGTGGGGTGGAACACAGCACCGCAGGAGCAGGACAAACCACACAAGGTTTTCTTTGACACATATCTGTAACAGAAGTAACTGTGTAAGGGCTTGTTTGAATTTGAGGATTCTAACAATGCAGGGATAGGAAATAGACAGGAATAGGATAGGAATGCACGTGCAAAACAGAGAATTTAAAAACACATGATTTCTGCCAATCTGGGTGT
This sequence comes from Triticum aestivum, assembly GCF_018294505.1. NCBI lineage: Eukaryota > Viridiplantae > Streptophyta > Magnoliopsida > Poales > Poaceae > Triticum > Triticum aestivum. The sequence continues at coordinate 252,246,268 of NC_057811.1, forward strand.
TTGGTTCACAAGAATTGGAAGATCACAGGATGCAAAGAAGCATGGTGAGATTAAGTCAAACCACAAGAAGTGTACAACCTCTTTGGCGAAGCCATGTCGATCTTAGCGTGATTGGGTTGGCCGGTGAGGATGCTCCGGCTGACTTGGCTGTCGGAGGAGGGGAAGAAGATCTTAGGCGTCTGGAGATGGAGCCCGAGGTACTGCTCCGCTGTGATGGAGGGTTTCGTCGTTGGAGCAGCTCCGGTGAGTTGTACGACGCCGAGGCTGAAGCAGGACAAGAGAGACAATGTTAACCTGAGTGGAATTCTAATAGCATCTCCAATAGATGATGTAAAATACATAACCACAAAGTGCTAGATGTATACATCAGCCGCTCATCTCTGAACGTAACTGTCGAAACTGAATTTAACTGTCGAAACTGAATTTAACTGTCGAAACTGAACTTAACTGTCGAAACTGAATTTTGCTGTCGAAACTGAATTTTACCGTCGAAACTGAACGCACTAGAGGTGAGGCTACACGTCAGTCGACTGACTTTTTCATCTCTGGTCAGTCGATTTTGCAGCCGTTGGATACAAAATCAAGGGCCTGCAGTTCATCTTCAACCTCCACCAATGAACCGCCAGCCACCACCGGCCAAACAGCCGCCCCCCGCCGCCCGCGGCCGGCGGTGCGCCGCCCGGCCCGCCCCGAAAACACTCCCCACCGCCTGTCCGCCGCCGCCCCGGCCATCCCTGTAGCCCCCCCCGTGCCGAGCTTTTTCTCCGGCGATCCCCACGCCACCGCCCCACCACCGCCGGCGACCACCGCCCCCACCCTGAACCCGATAGATAGTGGGGTACCTCTCCCGCGAGCCCCCTCCCCGATGCGGCTGGTTCTTCCTTAACTCCGGCGAGCCCCCCACCCCTTGAAAATCGACTGACCCAAAAGTCGATTCAGTCGACTGAAGTGTAGCTAAATCGGAACAGCATCGCAAGCAAGAGCAAGAGCGAGAGCAACAACGCAAGCAAGAGCAGACTAGGCAGGGGACCGAGAGCAAGAGCAGCAGCGCAAGCGAGAGCTAAAGCAGCAGCAACTCCTACTGATGTGGACGTTGCCGCCGAGGGAGCGACGCCGTGGAGGAAGTGGCTAGCGACGCCGTGGAGGAAGTGGATAGCAACGCTGTGGAAGAAGTGGCTAGCGACGCCGTGAAGGAAGTGGCTGGCGACGCCGCCGTGGATGGAGCCGCGCCGTGTCGGCTCGGGACCGAGCGCCGGCAGCACCGTGAGATCGAATCAAGAAGAAAATGCGGCGATTAGTGTACAACCTCTTTGGTGGTGCCGATTAGGCCGCAACTTCATCCGAGGAAATGGTGATGATGATGCTCTTCCGGTGGTGCAGGTGAAGACAGCGGTGTGGGAATGGAGGTGGCGCGAAAGACGAGGGGAACATCGGGGCAGCTCCTTGGAGGTGGAGGACGGGGTGGCTAAACCAGCGGGACGACCAGATCGACGACGGATCCTCATCCGGTACGGGTGATGAGGGACGTCGAGGTGTTGCTGTGGACGACGTCGTCGGGGAAGAGGCTCCGACTGGGTGGCGGACGAAGGAGGGTGTGGGGCTTCGCGGGTTTTCGCGGCCTCGGTGTACGAATGGGTGGGCGGATGGGACGCGCTTGTCCGAAATGTGGGGTAAGTTACGAAAGTACCCCCACCGATTTGAGGCGGTTCTTTCGGTTCAGGGGTATCACGGGCATTTCGCGTGTTGGGACTTCACAGGAGGTGGGAGTTTTCGCGCGTGTTGTAATTTTGGAATAGCAAGGCGCTGGTTGAGATGGAGGGAGTTGTCGGAGCACAACAAGACAAAGATACATCTTAAATATTTCGGGCTAACAAGGCGCGGGTTGAAATTTCCGGACAAGCCTAACGTGTACTGTACCAAATCAATTCGCACAACAAATGTCATTCAAAACTTTGAATTCATGTTATGTTCAATTAAAATATTTCGCTACGTGTATAATGCATGCAACCTAATACTCAAATGAACGTTTTAGTGCATTCCAAATGTATATACTACCGCTTCAATATGAACTAAAATTGAATTCGTTTCTCTATTTGAATAAGATCTACAATAATGATTGTTGTGAAGTCAAAGCATTTGAATTCGTTTCTCTATTTTAATAAGATCTACAATCGTCATTATTGTCAAGTTAAACCATCGTTTGTGTATTATCTTCACAGCACACCACATGATTACTCTCGAGTTACATATGAACTATGTGTACCATATGAACTCGAACTCAATTTTTTGAATCCACTTTATGTTGATTTCAAATCATAGCACATTTCAAGCTCTAGCTAGATCTTCACAAACTAAACCATGTCTCATATGTATAATGTGTTTATCACATTATGTATGGTGCCCCGCCCCCTACGCCTACAAGTATTTAGATGTGAGTTGCAAACACCACACATTACCACAAATTCAAATAAAATGTGAGAATGTTCGATATATAGTATTGTTTAGATTGTTCGATATTTAGTTGTAAGCTGCAAACGCCACACATTATCACAAATTCAAATAAAATGTGAGATTGTTCGATGTATAGTATGGTTTAGATTGTTTGACATTTAGCTGTGAGTTGCAAACGCCATGCATTATCACATTATAGTATAACATGTGCAAAACCACAACACGCGTATCACCGCTATATTCATGCATGCATATGTTTAAAACACTATGATCTCCTATTCAAATATATGAATCCACTTTCATATCAAATTATGATCTTTGTTAGTCTCTTACACCCACACAATCGTCTAACCTTTGTAGCTACCACTAACTTTCTCTTGTGCATGCACACACCCTCCTCGCCCTCCCCCTCCCTCAGCATTCTATCCATCGCGCACATTCATCTTTTTCTTTAGGTCGTTCTCCCACAGTCTCCACAACTCCTTTCCGACACACACCGATCGATAAACCTCTCCAGTGATGTCTGCCTATAACATACACACGCATCTTCAATCTCCTCCTTTATGTGTCCTTGCCTTATGTCTCTCATACGGTCCCACACACGTGTAAACTCTCACCCCTCTTTTCATCGATCTCACAACCGCACACTCCTCCCCCTATCTAGCTAGTAGCTGGGCCTCTCACACCACCTCCTAGCTCCATTCTCTCTGTCTATCCATCTCGCCGGGCCTTATTTGCCTCTAACAAATGGACGTACACCGACCGATCTCCCGCTATACATATAGCTAGCTAGGTCCTTATAACTCATTTTCCCCACGCGTCGATCGATCTACCTCATTAGTTATGTCTCTCCCTTCCTCCGACAAACAACAATTGATCTACCGATCTAGTTAGGTTTGCTTACCAAACACATGGTTCCCCTTCATCATCCATGGATGTGTCCTGACAGATCTATCACGCACAGGCACACACAGAAACACATCCCCACTCTTATTGATAATATTGTAGTTCCACCATCAGTTTGTCTAGTAGGCCTCTCCCACCATCTTCAAGAAGCAACTCCATCACCCATCCAGCACTCTACCCCTCTCCCTCCTTCTCTCTCTCTCCTCTCTCTCTCTGTCCCATCCTATTTCCTGTCCTTCAGTTATGTATGGATGTCGACCGATCTCCCTCAAGACATAGCTGGGTCTCTCCTTCTCAACACATATACGAGTCGTTCTACCTCTATAGTTAGGCCTCTGCCTACCCCTCCCCCCACCCCCTCCCACACACACACACCGATACATCGAGCGCTCTAGTCATGTCTCCCTGCCACACACAAACTTGACCTGTGCCCTCTGACGTTCCGGTAGCTAGGTCAGTCGCCCTATATCTTTGACTTGCACATACACACACAATTTCGATGGCTCTCTTCATCGATCTCGCACCCACCCACTTGATCCTCTCTTCGACCATATCGATATCTATGACCCCTCCCTCTCTTCTCGTGGATCGCCCGACCCTCTATATATGATATGGATAGGCCTCCATTTCACACACATTGCATGCAAAACTTTGTTTGAGATGAAATCAACCTCCCCCCAAAACAAAAAACACTCACGAACGCACAAGCCATTTGTCTAGGTTTGTATCTCTCAGACACACCCACGTAGGTGGGGGACATGCACGAAGAGAAGAGGTGCACGCACGGCGCACGTACTCCCGTCTCTTTCCCAACCACACCCGCGTGGGTACACGGTGGAGCTCATTTCTGTACGAAAAGGCAGCCCACGTGGTAATTTAACACGTGTACTGGTTTTCCACTAGATAGAGGGAGGATCGTCTACCACGGGTGAACAAACAAATTGCGAATTGACACGTTATGTTAAAAAAGAGGCAAACCATGTGGGGCCTACCTTAGAGGCAAGGCTCTATACACTGGAGTACTTTTGATGTGTCCCGTCAACTCGCAGAATGAGGAGAAGCTTGCTTAGTACGCCGTCTCCCCCGCCCACGGGCGCAGTGGCTCGCAGGATGAGGTGAAGCTTGCTTACTAATGAGTACGTACGCCTTACGCCCGCTCCCTCGCCCACGCGCGCGATGGCTCGCAGGACGAGGAGAAAATTTTACTAGTACTCCCTCCGTTTACTCCTCGTCCCTACCTTGGTTAGAGAGATTACCATATTGTTTGGAATATATGTCCTTTAGTAGATTTCAATATGAACTACTAGTACATACTCCAAACACTGATGTATATAGATGTATTTTAGAGTGTAGATTCACTCATTTTGCTCTGTATGTAGTCCATATTGTAACGGACGTAATAGTACGCACTCTCCCTCGCCCCTCGCCACGTGGGGGACGTGCAGCAATTCATTCGGTCTCATATAGCCAGAACGATATATACTGCAGTACCATTATTGCTTGACTTCCTGAAGAGGCGAAGAGCCAATTGCAAGGTTAATAGTTTGGAGATGCCAAGCGCAAGGTTTATAGGAGAACGAGTAGTAGATGCCGCGTCATTTATAAATAAAGTTTTTTTCTTCAGTGGCACGTACACAATATAAATAGGTTCATATGGAGAGAAAAGGAAACCGCTCCACTATATACATAGGCAGGACAAGCCTACACGGTTGCTTGCTCGGGTTGCTCTCTTCAGTTTTCACACTCTCTCGCACAAAACCACTGTGGCCACATCTCTAACATCCTGGCGGATCACGTCCGCTGGGGGAAGGGGTGGATGCTTAGTGTAGATGCGGTCGTCATCGCCGACGGCGAAAACCCACTGTCGGCACGTCCCGATCAGGGGTCCCCGCCATTCTCTCTCACAAAGCCGGTGAGGTTGTCTTCATCCATTGCTCACTGCCGCAACGTGGGTAGTTGCCTCCTCCCGCCGCCCTCCTCTAGGTTGAGCTACGTCCCGACATCCCTCAGGTACAACTTCCTTTACAACCGGCTTGCACCACTGCTCCAGCTGCCCACATCACTCCATGTGGATATTTCTCTACTTCTTTGCCCCGCACATACCTCTACTGGCTTCTACGTACTGTATTTGTGATGAGTTTATGTCTCATCAACTAGTCCCAGTAATCTTATTCTAATCACGCTTCTTCAATTTCTTTGCCACAGGGATGCTCATCTCGATTTTGGTGAAACTGCACAAAATGATCCGATGGTCAAAGGGTTGCAAACTTCATTTCTTAGGAAGCTCCGACGTTGCCAGCAAATTAAAGCTTGGTTAGGGTTTACGGTTCAAGGGCTAGGAACTGCATGGATTGTTTTTTCCTTTAGTTGCCTCTGTTTCAATGGCTAGGGACTGCATGAGTAGTAGTAGTACTGTACGCCTTACGCCCGCTCCCTCGCCCACGCGCGCGGTGGCTCGCAGGACGAGGAGAAAATTTTACTACTCCCTCCGTTTACTCCTCGTCCCTACTACCTTGGTTAGAGAGATTATCATATTGTTTGGAATATATATGTCCTTTAGTAGATTTCAATATGAACTACTAGTACATACTCCAAACACTGATGTATATAGACATATTTTAGAGTGTAGATTCACTCATTTTGCTCCGTATGTAGCATAAAGTTGAGACACTTATTTTGGAACGGAGGGAGTACATATTTGCTATGATCTGTCAATCATTGAGATCCAATAACATGCATGTTAGTCTCCTTTGTATTTGATGAAATGTTGCAACGGGCAACCTTGGACGCAAGATACATGTAACAGAAGCTGGAAGCTTCATAGCATTGTACTATCTCGCTGATAAATTACAGTACGTACTATACAAGTACTTCCTCCGCTCCTAAATATAAGTCTTTGTAGAGATTTCACCATGAACCACATACGGTTGTATATAGATGCATTTTAAGTGTAGATTCATTCATTTTGTTCCGTATGTAGTCCACCTAGTGGAATCTCTACAAAGACTTATATTTAGGAACGGAGGGAGTACTATGTAAAGAGTTAGGTGTCGCACGATGCCCAGAAAATATGGTGATAGTATGAGGTGGGCCATGTAATCACTCAGCCTGCGTGTTTTCAGTGCTCTTGCACTCCTCCGCAAGAATGGAGAAACTTGTAATCTAGTAGTACCTCCTTTCGCCGAAAGCGTGGGACATCCAGCAGTCCTACCACCTCAGTAATAATGACCAATGAGCCGTCAAATCACATAGACCCAGCAGTAAGTTGGATGGACGAAGCAACCATCACTCTTGAATCCGCTTCTCCCTTCAATGCAGGCGCCAGTGAGAGGTCGCGTCCGCTCTGCCCGGGCATGAATGCGGCACCGATTCTTTGGAGCGGCGCTGACCGTTTCGGGCGGGAATCGCGCGCGGGCGATGGGGGGGGGGGGGCTTTGGGTGGGCCAGGCTAGTCAGGAGTGGGCGTGGCAGCTGTCTGCCTGTCCCTACCGGACGCCCGGAAACGAGAGGATACACCGAATCTCGCGGTAAAATCGTACACTACACACCATCTCTCTATAGGAGTGATGACCCACAAGTATAGGGGATCTATCGTAGTCCTATCGATAAGTAAGAGTGTCGAACCCAACGAGGAGCAGAAGGAAATGAGAAGCGGTTTTCAGTAAGGTATTCTCTGCAAGCACTGAATTTAATAGTAACAGATAGTTTTGTGATAAGGTAATTTGTAACGGGTAACAAGTAACAAAAGTAAACAAGGTGCAGCAAGGTGCCCAATCCTTTTTGTAGCAAAGGACAAGCCTGGACAAACTCTTATATAAAGGGAAACGCTCCCAAGGACACATGGGAATTATCGTCAAGCTAGTTTTCATCATGCTCATATGATTCGCCTTTGGTACTTTGATAATTTGATATGTGGGTGGACCGGTGCTTGGGTGCTGTCCTTACTTGGACAAGCATCCCACTTATGATTAACCCCTATTGAAAGCATCCGCAACTACAAAAGAAGTATTAAGGTAAACCTAACCATAGCATGAAACATATAGATCATAATCAGCCCCTTATGAAGCAACTTATAAACTAGGGTTTAAGCTTCTGTCACTCTAGCAACCCATCATCTACTTATTACTTCCCAATGCCTTCCTCTAGGCCCAAACAATGGTGAAGTGTCATGTAGTCAACGTTCACATAACACCACTAGGGGAAAGACAACACACATCTCATCAAAATATGGAACGAATACCAAATTCACATGACTACTAATAGCAAGACTTCTCCCATGTCCTCAGGAACAAACGTAACTACTCAAAAATCATATTCATGTTCATAATCAGAGGGGTATTAATATGCATAATGGATCTGAACATATGATCTTCCACCAAATAAGCCAACTAGCATCAACTACGAGGAGTAATCAACACTACTAGCAACCCACAGGTACCAATCTGAGGCTTTGGGAGAAAGATTGGATACAAGAGATGAACTAGGGTTTGAGAGGAGATGGTGCTGGTGAAGATGTTGATGGAGATTGACCCTCCTCCGATGAGAGGATCGTTGGTGATGACGATGACGATGATTTCCCCCTCCCGGAGGGAAGTTTCCCCGGCAGAACAGCTCTGCCGGAGCCCTAGATTGGTTCCGCCAAGGTTCCGCCTCGTGGCGGCGGAGTTTCTTCCCGAAAGATTGCTTATGATTTTTTCCAGGGTAAAAGACTTCATATAGCAGAAGATGGGCACCAGAGGCCTGCCAGGGGCCCACGAGGCAGGGGCGCGCGCCCAGGGGGGTAGGGCGCGCCTCCCACCCTCGTGGCCAGGGTGTGGCCCCTTCTGGTATTTTCTCCGCTAAGTATTTTTATTAATTCCAAAAATGACTTCTGTGAAGTTTCAGGACTTTTGGAGCTGTGCAGAATAGGTCTCTAATATTTGCTCCTTTTCCAGCCCAGAATTCCAGCTGCCGGCATTCTCCCTCTTCATGTAAACCTTGTAAAATAAGAGAGAATAGGCATAAGTATTGTGACATAACGTGTATTAACAGCCCATAATGCAATAAATATCGATATAAAAGCATGATGCAAAATGAACGTATCAACTCCCCCAAGCTTAGACCTCGCTTGTCCTCAAGCGGAAGCCGATAACGATAAATATGTCCACATGTTTAGAGATAGAGGTGTCGATAAAATAAAATACGAACATGAGGGCATCATCATCATTCTTATAACAACAACATATATGGATATTGTCATATGATTTCTTATGCTCAAGTAATAATCTATTCACAATGTTAAGTATGAATCAGAAACTTCATTGAGAACCAATAAACTATAATCTCAGTCATTGAAGCAATTGGAATTTATCATAACATCAGAAAGAGTCTATGTAAGAGCTTTTCAGCAAGTCCACATACTCAACTATCATTTAGTCTTTCACAATTGCTAACACTCACACAATACTTATGGGTATGGAGTTTTAATCGGACACAGAGAAAGATAGGGGCTTATAGTGTTGCCTCCCAACCTTTTACCTCAAGGGTGATGTCAACAATAATAATTCATGCTAACTTACATCCAATTATTAATGCGAATAACAGCCCATAATCAGGATCTTTCCAACACAATGTGCTTGCCAAAGGATAAAATATATAAAGGAAAGGTGAAGATCACCTTGACTCTTGCATAAGGTAGAAAATAAAAGTAAAAGATAGGCCCTTCGCAGAGGGAAGCACAGGTTGTCATGTGCTTTTGGTTGGATGCACGAAATATTAATGCGAAAGACCGTCACTTTATATTGCCACTTGTGATATGGACCTTTATTATGCAGTCCGTCGCTTTTATTTCTTCCACATCACAAGATCGTATAAAGCTTATTTTCTCCACACTAATAAGTCATACATATTTAGAGAGCAATTTTTATTGCATGCAACAATGACAACTTACTTGAAGGATCTTACTCAATCCATAGGTAGATATGGTGGACTCTCATGGCAAAACTGGGTTTAAGGGTATTTGGAAGCACAAGTAGTATCTCTACTTGGTGCAAAGAATTTGGCTAGCATGAGGGGGAAAGGCAAGCTCAACATGTTGGATGATCCATGAAAATATACTTTATTTCAGATATAAGAAAACATAACCCATTACGTTGTCTTCCTTGTCCAACATCAACTCTTTAGCATGTCATACTTTAATGAGTGCTCACAACCATAAAAGATGTCCAAGATAGTATATTTATATGTGAAAACCTCTCTTTCTTTATTACTTCCTATTAATTGCAACGATGACCAAAGCTATGTTTGTCAACTCTCAACAACTTTTAATCATCATACTCTTTATATGTGAAGTCATTACTCTCCATTAGATCAATATGATCCCTTTTATTCTTTTTATTCTTTCTCTTTTCTTTTATTCCCTCAAGATCATAGCAAAATAATCAAGCCCTTGACTCAACACTAATCTTTATTATATAGCTCAGGGACTCAATTACATAGAGGAATCATAAAGCAAAACTCAAATCTAAATCATACTAAAACTTTATTCTACTAGATCAAGATATTACTAAAAGGATCGAACTAAGAAAAAGGGTAAAGATAGGAGTGTGATGGTGATACGATATCGGGGCACCTCCCCCAAGCTTGGCAGTTGCCAAGGGGAGTGCCCATACCTGTGTGATTATGTTTCCTTTGCCGGTGAAGGATATGGAGGTGATGATGGATAGTCGCACATCGAGCGTAGGAGGTCCTCCAATATGCGGATAATGCCCTTGAGTGCGATGATATGCTCCTTCAACAACATATTTTCACGTGTGAGATACTTGTTTTGTATATGAGATAACTCAATCATCTTGAAAGCTTTGATCTCAGTTGAGGTAAGAAGATTGTGATCAAGTTGAAGGATGTCTTCTGCTGCCGGAACTTGGTCCTCCGTGGCCTTCTTGATCCCATCATCCTTGTTGATCTCCATGGGTTCTTCCCTCTTCAGCTCTATCTTCATTAGCCAAGCATCATTGTCACCATTGTTGGGGGAGGGGGACGACATGATGCCTGGCCTTGACAACCCTGACAGAAAACAACTCGAAACAAAAACAGAGGATATTTGTATGGTACGGTGGTCAAAACTTCAGGAGATTATATAATGAATTTTTACCGACCGAAAGAAGTACCGTGCAAGAAAACGGAGTCCGGAGAGCGCACGAGGTGCCCACGAGGCAGGGGGCGCGCCCAGGGGGTAGGGCGCGCCTCCCACCCTCGTGGAAGCCTCGTGTCCTTCCCGGACTGCTTCTTATTTTCCTATTTTCTTAAATATTCCAAAACGGAGAAAAATTCCCATTAGAACTGTTTTGGAGTCGGTTTACTTACCGTACCACATACCTATTCCTTTTCGGAGTCTGAAAAGTTCTGGAAAGTGTCCCTTATGTCTTCCTCCGATGTTACGATTTCAATAACATTAGTTTCAACATTTATAGGATTACCTGAGATATATTGTTTGATTGTTTGACCGTTCACCACCTTCAGATTTGTGCCATCGAAGTTGTTGATTTTTATGGCACCGGAACGATAGATCTCCTCGATAACGTAAGGACCTTCCCATTTAGAGAGAAGTTTTCCTGCAAAAAATCTTAAACGAGAGTTGAATAGCAACACATAATCACCTACATTAAACTCACGCTTTTGTATCCTTTTGTCATGCCATCTTTTAACTTTTTCTTTAACAGTTTGGCATTCTCATAAGCTTGGGTTCTCCATTCATCAAGTGAGCTAATGTCAAATAACCTCTTCTCACCGGCAAGTTTGAAATCATAGTTGAGCTCTTTAATGGCCCAATATGCCTTATGTTCTAGTTCGAGAGGTAAGTGACAAGGTTTCCCATAAACCATTTTATACGGAGACATACCCATAGGATTTTTATATGCAGTTCTATAGGCCCATAATGCATCATCAAGTTTATTGGACCAATTCTTTCTAGATCTATTAACAGTCTTTTGCAAAATTAATTTGAGCTCTCTATTACTCAATTCTACTTGACCACTAGACTGTGGGTGATATGGAGATGCAATTCTATGATTAACATCATACTTAGCAAGCATTTTACGAAAGGCACCATGAATAAAATGTGAACCACCATCAGTCATTAAATATCTAGGGACTCCAAACCATGGAAAAATAACTTATTTAAGCATCTTAATAGAGGTGTTATGATCAGCACTACTAGTTGGAATAGCTTCTACCCACTTAGTAACGTAATCAACAGCAACTAAAATATGTGTGTACCCATTAGAGGAAGGAAACGGTCCTATATAGTCAAAGCCCCAAACATCGAATGGTTAAATAAGAAGTGAATAATTCATAGGCATTTCTTGGCGTCTACTAATGTTACCAATTCTCTGGCATTCATCACAAGATAAGACAAACTTACGGGCATCTTTGAAGAGAGTAGGCCAATAAAAACCGGATTGCAATACCTTATGTGCAGTTCTATCTCCAGCGTGGTGTCCTCCATAAGCTTCGGAGTGACACTTGCGTAGGATCTGTTCCTGTTCATGCTCAGGTATACAACGTCTAATAATACCATCTACCCCTTCTTTATAAAGGTGTGGGTCATCCCGGAAGTAATGTCTCAATTCATAGAAAAACTTTTTCTTTTGCTGGTATGTGAAACTAGGTGGTATAAATTTAGCAACACTGTAATTAGCATAATCAATATACCATGGAGCAGTACGAGAAGCATTTATGACAGCTAATTGTTCATCAGGAAAGCTATCGTCAATAGGTAGTGGGTCATCAAGAACATTCTCTAACATAGACAAGTTTTCTGCAACGGGGTTCTCAGCTCCCTTTCTTCAATAATATGCAAATCAAATTCTTGTAGTAGGAGAACCCATCTAATAAGTCTAGGTTTAGCATCTTTCTTTTCCAAAAGATATTTAATAGCAGCATGATCAGTGTGAATAGTTACTTTAGAATCAACAATATAAGGTCTGAACTTATCACAAGCAAATACAACTGCTAAGAATTCCTTTTCAGTAGTAGCATAATTTCTCTGGGCATTGTCTAGAGTTTTACTAGCATATTGAATGACATTTTAATTTCTTATCAACTCTTTGTCCTAGAACAGCACCTACAGCATAATCACTAGCATCACAAATAATTTCAAAGGGTAAATTCCAATCAGGTGGCTAAACAATAGGTGCAGAAATTAATGCTTTCTTAAGTATTTCAAATGCTTCTACACAATCATCATCAAAGACAAAAGGGATATCTTTCTGTAATAGATTAGTCAGAGGCCGAGAAATTTTTGAGAAGTCCTTAATGAACCTCCTATAAAAACCGGCATGACCAAGGAAACTTCTTATACCTTTGATGTCCTTGGGTCACGGCATCTTTTCAATAGCATCAACTTTGGTTTTGTCAACTTCAATACCTCTTTCAGAAATTTTATGCCCCAAGACAATGCCTTCATTAACCATAAAGTGGCATTTCTCCCAGTTCAAGACAAGGTTAGTTTCTTCACATCTCTGCAAAACTCGATCAAGGTTTCTCAAGCAATCATCAAAAGAGGATCCATAAACGGAGAAATCATCCATGAAAACCTCACAAATCTTTTCACAAAATAAGAGAATATAGCCATCATGCATCTTTAAAAGGCAGCAGGTGCATTACATAAACCAAAAGGCATACGTCTATAAGCAAAGGTACCGAAAGGGCAAGTAAAAGTGGTCTTCTCTTGATCATCAGCTGACACAGGTATTTGAGAGAAACCAGAGTAACCATCTAGAAAGCAAAAATGTGTATGTTTGGATAATCTTTCTAGCATTTGATCAATAAAAGGCAAAGGGTAATGATCTTTTTAGTAGCTTTATGTAATTTGTGGAAATCAATCAGCATCCTATAACCTGTAATAATTCTTTGTGGAATCAATTCATCTTTATCATTAGGAACGATAGTAATACCTCCCTTCTTAGGGACACAATGAACAGGACTTACACACTGACTATCAGCAACTGGATAAATTATACCTGCTTCAAGGAGCTTTAATATTTCCTTTCTTACCACTTCTTTCATCTTAGGATTTAGCCGTCGTTGGTGATCAATAACTAGTTTGGCGTCTTTCTCCAAATTTATTTTGTGTTGACATAGAGTGGGACTAATGCCTTTAAGATCATCAAGTGTATATCCAATAGCAGCACGGTGCTTCTTCAGAGTTTTCAATAATTTCTCTTCTTCATGCTCTGAAAGGTTAGCACTAATAATAATAGGATATATCTTCTTTTCATCAAGATAAACATATTTAAGAGTATCAGGTAATGGTTTAAGCTCAAACACGGGATCACCCTTGGGTGGAGGAGGATCCCCTAGGAGTTCAACAGGCAAGTTGTGTTTCAGAATAGGTCCCTGTTTAAAGAATACTTCATCTATTTCTCTTCTTTCATTGATAAACATATCATTTTCATGGTCGAGCAAATATTGTTCTAAAGGATCATTAGGAGGCACGGCAATAGAAGCAAGACCAATAATTTCATCTTTACTAGGCAATTCCTCCTCACGGGGTTGTCTACTAAATTTAGCAAAATTAAACTCATGAGACATATCACCCAAACCAATAGTAACAACATCCTTTTCACAGTCTATCCTAGCATTAACCGTGTTCAAGAAGGGTCTACCAAATATAATGGGACAAAAGCTATCTTGTGAGGAACCAAGAACAAGAAAATCAGCAGGATATTTAACTTTCCCACACAACATTTCAACATCTCTAACAATCCCGATAGGTGAAATAGTATCTCTATTGGCAAGCTTAATTGTAACATCAATTTCTTCTCTCTCAGCAGGTGCAATATCATGCATAATCTCTTTGTATAAAGAATGAGGTATTGCACTTGCACTAGCACCCATATAACACAAGCCATGATAACAATGATCCCCTATTTTAACAGAAATAACAGGCATGCCTACAACAGGTCTATGTTTATCTTTAGCACCAGGTTCAGCGATTCTAGCAGTTTCCTCAAAGAAATAAATAACATGCCCATCAATATTATGTGCCAAGATATCTTTAACCATAGCAATTTTAGGTTCAACTTTAACTTGCTCAGGGGGTTTGTGTGTCCTAATATTACTTTTTTGACTACAGTTGAAGCTTTAGCATGATCCTTTATTCTAACAGGGAAAGGTGGCTTCTCAATATAAGCAGTAGGAACAACAGGATCATCATAAGTGATAGTCTTTTCTTCAACTTTAATAGGTGCAACTACTTTTACTTCAATGGGAGGATTATACTTAAACCACTTCTCCTTAGGGAGATCAACATGAGTAGCAAAGGATTCACATAAATAAGCTACTATCTCAGAGTCAAGGCCATATTTAGTGCTAAATTCACGGAAAACATCAGTATCCATAAAAGATTTAACATAATCAAACTTAGGTGTTATACCTGACTCCTTAGCTTCATCGAGATCCCAATCTTCAGAGTTGAGTTTAATTCTTTCCAATAAATCCCATTTGAATTCAATAGTCTTCATCATAAAAGAACCGGTACAAGAAGTATCGAGCAAGGAGCGATTATTGAGAGAAAGTCGAGCATAAATTTTTTGAATAATCATTTCTCTTGAGAGTCATGATTGGGGGATGAATATAACATTGACTTAAGCCTCCCCCAAGCTTGAGCTATGCTTTCTCCTTCGCGAGGCCAAAAATTATATATATAATTACGGTCACGATGAACAAGATGCATAGGATAAAACTTCTGATGAAATTCCCATTTCAATCGTTTGTAGTTCCATGATCCCATATCATCACATAGCCTATACCATGTCAATGCCTCTCCCTTCAAAGTTAAAGGGAAGACCTTCTTCTTGATAACATCATCAGGCATACCTGCAAGCTTAAATAATCCACAAACTTCATCCACATAGATTAGGTCTAAATCGGTACGCAATGTTCCATCTCCTGCAAAAGGATTAGCTAGCAGTTTCTCTATCATACCCGAAGGAATTTCAAAGTAAACACTTTCAGTAGGTTCAGTAGGTTGAGGAGCAACTCTTTTCTCTACTGGTCGGGGTGAAGATACCCCGAACAAGCCCCTCAGAGGATTACTTCCCATAGTAACAAGTGACAGTAAATTTCAGCACACTATATAAATTTTTCCTTACCAAATTCCACCTACCAAAGGTGCTTCACTCCCCGCCAACGGCGCCAGAAAAGATTCTTGATGACCCACATTTATAGGGGATCTATCGTAGTCCTTTCGATAAGTAAGAGTGTCGAACCCAACGAGGAGCAGAAGGAAATGACAAGCGATTTTCAGTAAGGTATTCTCTGCAAGCACCAAAATTATCAGTAACACATAGTTTTGTGATAAGGTAATTTGTAACGGGTAACAAGTAACAAAAGTAAACAAGGTGCAGCAAGGTGGCCCAATCCTTTTAGTAGCAAAGGACAAGCCTGGACAAACTCTTATATAAAGGGAAACACTCCCGAGGACACATGGGAATTATTCTTAAGCTAGTTTTCATCATGCTCATATGATTCGCGTTCGGTACTTTGATAATTTGATATGTGGGTGGACCGGTGCTTGGGTGCTGTCCTTACTTGGACAAGGATCCCACTTATGATTAACCCCTATTGCAAGCATCTGCAACTACAAAAGAAGTATTAAGGTAAACCTAACCATAGCATGAAACATATGCTTCCAAATCAGCCCCTTACGAAGCAACTTATGGACTAGGGTTTAAGCTTCTGTCACTCTAGCAACCCATCATCTACTTATTACTTCCCAATGCCTTCCTCTAGGCCCAAACAATGGTGAAGTGTCATGTAGTCGACGTTCACATAACACCACTAGAGGAAAGACAACATACATCTCATCAAAATATCGAACGAATACCAAATTCACATGACTACTAATAGCAAGACTTGTCCCATGTCCTCAGGAACAAACGTAGCTACTCACAAATCATATTCATCTTCATAATCAGAGGGGTATTAATATGCATAATGGATCTGAACATACGATCTTCCACCAAATAAACCAACTAGCATCAACTACGAGGAGTAATCAACACTACTAGCAACCCACAGGTACCAATCTGAGGCTTTGGGACAAAGATTGGATACAAGAGATGAACTAGGGTTTGACAGGAGATGGTGCTGGTGAAGATGTTGATGGAGATTGACCCTCCTCCGATGAGAGGATCGTTGGTGATGACGATGACGATGATTTCCCCCTCCCGGAGGGAAGTTTCCCCGGCAGAACAGCTCTGCCGGAGCCCTAGATTGGTTCCGCCAAGGTTCCGCCTCGTGGCGGCGGAGTTTCTTCCCGAAAGCTTGCTTATGATTTTTTCCAGGGTAAAAGACTTCATATGGCAGAAGATGGGCAGTGGAGGCCTGCCAGGGGGCCCACAAGGCAGGGGGCGCGCCCAGGGGGGTAGGGCGCGCCTCCCACCCTCGTGGCCAGGGTGTGGCCCCCCTCTGGTATTTTCTCCGCTCAGTATTTTTTATTAATTCCAAAAATGACTCCGTGAAGTTTCAGGACTTTTGGAGCTGTGCAGAATAGGTCTGTAATATTTGCTCCTTTTCCAGCCCAGAATTCCAGCTGCCGGCATTCTCCGTCTTCATGTAAACCTTGTAAAATAAGAGGGAATAAGCATAAGTATTGTGACATAACATGTAATAAAAACCCATAATGCAATAAATATCGATATAAAAGCATGATGCAAAATGGACGTATCAAGGAGTAGGTCGATCTGTCGCTCTCTCTAACACACACACACGCACACACAGGTTCATAGAATAGGAAAATAGTGCGAGTGCAAAGCCAGAGGAAGTGAGATACAAATGGAGTACGTACAAGAAGAGAAGAGGTGACGAATATTCCATCAAACCTGGACTGAGTAGTAGTACTCCCTCCGCCTAGGTGTTAAGTCATCCTACGGAAATCAGATATTCCCAAAATGTTTAGGCGTCATCCATTAACTTTGCATCTCAATCCCCTCCTGGCCTTGTTGCTAGCGAGCATTGTTACTTAGGGAGCGTTTGGATCCTCAGCAAGAGCAGCTTATAGCATAGCCGGGCAAGGTTAGGCATTTGGAACTGTTAAAATATGTTAGCTTTTGTGGGCCAGCTAGCTGGGGTGGGCTAGAAAAACCTTGCTAGCCCAGGAGAGCCAGATCGGCTCGCTTCCGACGGCAAACTTCGCGTAGTACTCCCTCCGTTCCAAAATAGATGACCCAGCTTTATACTAACTTTAGTACAAAGTTGAGTCATCTATTTTGGAACGGAGGGAGTAGTAACATAGACTAGTAACTTATGCATGTTGTACTAGTCCAAGTTACTCACCACTATGACCAGCCTAAGCAATGTAACCAAACGCTCCTTACTCTGCCTTGTTATCTCCCCCGGAAACCCAATACATGGAGCGCAACTACGCGTTGATCAGTCAAGAAATCAAAGTCGGCTTGCATGCGAGTTAATACGTGGCCTGCATGGTAGCTAAAACGACATCTCTTAGTTGTTTGGATTAATTGTTGCGTTTAGAGACAGAAATCAGGGCTTTGATTGGAGGAATGACCGGTCAAGTTTCTCCTTCTCCTCCAATCTGCTTGCACCTTGGTCCCGCTGCACCTTCTAACGTGACTTATTACACCTAGACGGAGGGAGTCGTACGAGATACGGTGGCACACTGACTTAGGTCGAATACAAGTGCCCAAAATTATGTGCATGTTCTAATAAGGATTCACTTAAAATAGTACGTGAGCGAACAGAGGGATCACTTGGACAGTGTTCCCGAGCAGTAGCGAGATGTGTGAGGTAAGATACACCGCTGGCGCTTTTAATTTTTCTTATTAATTTGTTTGTTTCACCCTCTGACTGGTGGGACCCGACATACTACGTGGAGAGAGGTAAGGTGATTAAGGCTGCATTATTTCTGCACCACTGTGGATAGTCTTACCACCAAAGCCACATGACACGATTATGATTTAAATCCCAATGACTCCCACACACACAAAAAACACGGCATGCTTGTCACACGAATGCAGGAATGTATAAAAGGTTGTTTTCCTCTCGTTGAACATAACGGGAGGGTTGTGTAGCTGGTTAGCCTGTTCGCTCATCAAACTTGAGGTCTCGGGTTCGATAACTACACTTGAGCATAATTCGTGCCAGGAGGATTCTTTGACTGGTCAAAATGGATGGATACGGAGCTATACGATCTCGTAGTGACCGTATAATCACCTCATCACGTATAATCTGCAGCCTCAGCGCTTGTTTTCTAGGGTTTGCACTCTTCACACTCCCTCCAGTATATATATACACGCTGGAGCCTCAACGCTTGTAGTTGTTCTCTTCACACTCTCTCACCCTCTCCAGATCTAAACAAGACTTCGTTGGCCTCTCTCTCTCCCCTTACTGCTGGTCTGCTTGTAGTTGCTCTCTTCACACTCTCTCACCATATCCAGATCTAAACAAGACTTCGTTGACCTCTCTCTCTCCCCTCACTACTAGTCCAAGAGCCGGCAGGATCCGTCTGCCGGGAAGGGAAGGAGGCTTAACGATGTCGCCGTCGGCGAGGGAGGGAATCCACTACCGGCGCAGCTGTTCACTTTCACCCAGCGGCGGCGCGGGAGGGCCTCCGACCCCTTCTTCTTCGCCTCCGTACACAGTGTGGGTCAAATGGCCTCCGGTCGCCCACCGAACCACACCCCCAGAACCTTAAGGTATAATTTACTTATTCCACATGCATTGCTCTAGCTGGATGTGGGCTTTTTCCGCTTCTGCACTCGAATCTAGGTGTTGGATCAAACAGGAAAGTAGTGAGGAAAGATGTATACCATGAATCTAGGATGTGGTTCAAAGAGGAAAGGAATGGGGGAAAGTAGTGGGAAAAGTTGTATAGCATGAATCTAGGACGTGTTTCAAAAAGGAAAGGAAGGGGAAAAGTAGTGGGGAAAGTTGTATCGCATGAATCTAAGACGTGGTTCAAAGAGGACAGGAATGGGGGAAAGTTGTGGGGAAAGTTGTGTAGCATAAATATAGGACATGGTTCACAGAGGAAAGGAAGTGGGGAAAGTACTAGTACAGACTGGCTATCCAGCACCTACGTTGGTCGAAAAGGGAAAACAATGACAAACACAGTACACACATCTGTAACGAACTGATCTTTTGTTTTGGGGGCCAAGGCGGTAGAGTTTGAGCAGGACTAGATTTGCTGCGCTCACATAGGGAAAGGTGTCTAAAGATAACAAAACTGGGACCAACACAAATATGCTCCTTGGTTGTTTGTTCTTTGTTGCAACAGACTGTGCATCACCCCAGTACATCGGTAGATGCACATGGTGCTGGTGCGTCCACTGTCCCGTGCAACTCTTTAGCTGTTGTTAATCTAAGGCCATGTTTGGTTTAAAACTCCCTAGTCCCTACCTGCTTGGTTCCAGGAACTAAACATGGACTAGAGGTTATTAAATGACATGCTAAAAGACCATGTTACCCTTAGTAATGAACTAATAGAGACAAGGTGCGATACATGGCAGGGGCAACTGTTGGAAAAAGTCCCAAAAAGACTCTCCCTCGGGGTCTTCTTTCTTTAGTCCCAAATGCCCACTTTTAGTCCCTAAAATTTCCTCCTATTTGGTTTAGATGGGACTGACACGGAGTTTTTTTAGTCCCTCCACCAAAATGTCCCTGTAAACAAACACCCTCTAATAATGCCGCTGGAAAATTGATGCAATGCCACAGTTAAAAGCAAATTACATGTTTAACGAATTTTATTGTTAATATAATCTCTCTGTTAATATTAATCAATGCCACCGTTTGAGAAATGCTACTGTCTTGCTTTCTTTCCCATTTAGATAAGGTAGATGCTTCTTTTTGTTGGCTTCTATGTCATCCACCGTTATTGACCACTAGTTGTTTCCTTTGCACCTCTGTGTAAACAGGGTTATCTACTTCACCTCGTTGCCATTGTGACCTTTTGTTGCACTGCACAAAACACTTTTGTTTTAAGAGTGTTTTGTGCAGTTCAACCAAAATGTCACACCGACAACGTTGCTTGATTGCTTGATCTTAGTGGAACTGCACAAGAGGATATCTTACTTCCTATCCGTGTTGGCAAATTTGGTTCAAATCTTCTTCTTGTGAGTTGTTTGAATTCCGCATCATGAGAGGTCAGTACTAGCCTTCTTTCACATGATTCTGCAGTGTGCTTTCATATGTTGTGCTACTTGTACGGTAATGTTGCTTGATTTTAGTGAACTGCACAAATGGGGACAAGACTTCCAATCTGTGTGCACCGCAATATCCCATTGAGGTAAGATAAGGATATTTCACAACTGTTGGCCTGTATTTTGCCACTTTCATCAGAAAATTAATGTCATTTTTAGTGCTATACTTGTGCAACCTAATTGACATGCCAAATCTTACATTGAAGGCGAAGCTTGTCTGTTATTGAACCAAGTGATGAAGGGGAAGAACAAGCGGAAGAAAAAAAATCAACTCCTGGTGAAGTAATGAAGCACTAGAACTGTGATGACACAAGTAATGATATAGTTTTGCATCTTAATTTATTGCTATGGCTGGAACGAGCAATTGTTTTGCCACTGATTTGATGCCACTCTTAATGTAATACGTAATTATCTCTACTTGTGCAAACAGGGATCTTCTTTGAAGATACCATATATTTTAGTGGAACTGCACAAGAATATGTTGGAAACATTAATCTAATCGAGGAGTATATAGTAAGCATGGCCACCACAGTAGATAGCAATAGATAGTTCCGGAGAATTGCTTCATCTGTATGCTCTACACAATAAGCCTCCTGACAAAGGTTGGTACTCGCCCACTGATTTCATCCATATGATTGAGCTTTGTCATCTCTATTGGTGTTGTGCTACTGTTTACATACTGTCATAAAAAAGTGGTATTGTCCTTGAGAAGTGCTTCATCTGTGCTGTTTTAAATATTTCCTTTCCTTTTTTTGAGCAAACAGGGATGCCAGCATTTAGTTATCCTCTTGTCTTTGCACAATAGGATCATCCTCCTCTGAAGAAGAATATGGAGTACGTGAAGTGACTAGTTCCGATTATGCCAGGATAAAGAAGCCCTGTCTATCTTCTCATCAGAAGGAGCAGTTGAAGGATGGTTACATTACCCCCCACAAGACCAAACTAACTTCAGCTCAGAAGGACTGACAATCTCCATTTTGTTGCTGTGATGCGCGAGTACAATGTTGTTCTAGGATTCTTTCCGGTGAGTCCCATTTTTTTAAAAGTGTGCTCTACATGGACCATGTAGGTGCCTGTTTAAACTGTCAATTCATAGTACAGTTTGCTTTATACTAATCAATTTTTTTGTATTTGTGCAAACAGGGGTGCTCAGCTTGATTTCAATGGGATCTGCACAAAATTTTCATGAATACATCGAATCATACATTTCCACCACAAGAAAGGAGGTGCTGATAAGTTCAAGGCATTGCAACATATAAGGGCGAAATCATACAAGCTACGCGTGAATTTGGTTGATTTTGGTGGAACTGCACAAAAAGAACATCTGGTTTATTTAGCACGAGGTGCCATGTCAATGTCCGAACTGATGGCAAACCCTGCCCATTCCACAATCGTAGCCATTTGATATTTTGGAATGGGAAAACCTTGTCAAATTTTGCTCATTGATTTTAGCAAGAAGACATGCGTTTGATATTTTTGAATGGGACGCCCTTTGCTGTCAGCAGCGTCGATCCATTTTTTCTTTATTCTTTAGTTGTGAAGTAAATATTGGCTCTAACATGTGAATCGCTAAGATGCATAATCATCGATTGTTTTGCATGTTCTCTATGACATGTGAATCGCTGTGATTGCAATGTACAGGAACGCTAAAAAGCTGCTTAAACTCTTTGTACTCCTTCTATTCCTTTTTACTTTGCACATTGTGGAAGTGCATACTTTTTTCTATAAGATTGGTCAAAGTAGAGATACTTTGACTGCAAACAAAACTTGTATGCAGACTAGAAAGGACCAGAGGGAGTACATGTGAAACTGCTGCAAACGAGGTGATCATCCTGGGAATAATGCTAGTACGTATTGTTTTGCATGTTCATCCAATGCCAGTGATACAAGAATTCGAACTAATCGAAATAAATTCATTCATACACGGTCGGATTCATATAAACATGCCGGATTTCATTACATTTCATACATTATTCAACTAAAAAGGGGTGCGCTGGAGGTATAATTAATTGACCGAAGCTACCCACCTATGTTCGGCTGAGCCGAACAGAAGCTTCACTGACTTAACTGCAGGTGCAGTTGCATAACTGACATGTGGCCCAGATGCTTGTTGGGCCCACGTGTCAGTCAGCCAACTGCACCAGTAGTTAAGTAGAAGCAGCGTCCTTCTCCAACATAGCTCCCCGACTCCACGTCGCCACCAAGAAGCTAACCGGCTGTCAGTGGTCAACACGCCTAGCTTGTCATAGCGATTAGGGCAACTAGGAGCCCAATGATCAGGATCCCCACATGACAAACACCTTTCTTCTTGTCATTCTTCTTCTTGAAGTTTGTGTGTTGCACAACCTTGTTCTTCCCATCAAACTTTGCTTTACCATCAAACTTGCCCTTGTTCTTGAACTTGTGGAGCTGGAAGTTCTTCTTTACTAGATTGGCACTAGATCCTCCCTCAATTCCTCGAGAACGTGTGTCCTTTGCTCTCGCCTTTTCTTCCAAATCAAGAGTGCCAATGAGATCCACGAAGGAGGAAGCTTCGTGATGATACCTCCGGCAATAAACTTGTCCGGTAGCATACAACTGAAGTGCTCAAGTTCTCTAGCAAATGAGTGTATCTCATGAGCTTGCTCAACCACGGAGCACTCTTCAATCATCCTGTAATCATAGAATTGCTCCATGATGTACAGCTTAGTGCCAGCAACCGGTGGGTAGCAGCGGTGGCCTTACTGGGACCCGAGCGGCGGCGACCTACCGTGTTCTACTCTTCCTCGTTTTCTGTGTGGCGCGGCCTCGTTGGCAGCGGGGCGGGGCCTCGGTAGAGCCAGCGATGTCCTCTGTCTCGTTGCCGGCGGGCGGCGCCTCAGCGTAGCGGGGGAAATCCTCCCCCTCGTTGCCGGGAGTGTAACGCCCACGATGCGGCTATATCTCCCACGTGTCGAGGCACGACTTAGAGGCATAACCGCATTGTGGTTTTGTCGCAAGAAGGGTCATCTTCACACAATCCCATGTAATGAACAAGAATGGGATAAAGAGTTGGCTTACAATCGCCACTTCACACAATACATAAATAAATCATACATCAATAAGAGTACACACATAGGTCCGTCTACGGAACCAAAAGAAAAGAACACAACCCCAAATGCCAGATCCCCGATCGTCCCAACTGGGCTCCACTACTGATCATCAGGAAACGAAACATAGTAACGACCAAGGTCCTCGTCGAACTCCCACTTGAGCTCGGTTGCGTCACCTGCACTGGTATCGTCGGCACCTGCAACTGTTTTGGAAGTATCTGTGAGTCACGAGGACTCGGCAATCTCACACCCGCGAGATCAAGACTATTTAAGCTTATGGGTAGGAGAAGGTAGTGAGGTGGAGCTGCAGCAAGCACTAAGCATATATGGTGGCTAACATACGCAAATAAGAGCGAGAAGAGGAGCAACGGAACGGTCGTCAACTAGTAATGATCAAGAAGTGATCCTGAACTCCTACTTATGTCAAACATAACCCAAAAGCCGTGTTCTCTTCCCGGACTCCGCCAAGAAGAGACCATCACGGCTACACACGCGGTTGATGCGTTTTAATTA
Source organism: Triticum aestivum (assembly GCF_018294505.1). NCBI lineage: Eukaryota > Viridiplantae > Streptophyta > Magnoliopsida > Poales > Poaceae > Triticum > Triticum aestivum. Next base: position 252,270,410 of record NC_057811.1, read on the forward strand.
AGCCAAGTGTCAAGTTCTCTATGACCGGATATTAACAAATTCCCATCTGCCACATAACCGCGGGCACGGCTCTCGAAAGTTTATACCCTGCAGGGGTGTCCCAACTTAGCCCATTATAAGCTCTCACGGTCAACGAAGGATATTCCGTCTCCTGGGAAGACCCGATCAGTCTCGGAATCCCGGTTTACAAGACATTTCAACAATGGTAAAACAAGACCAGCAAAGCCGCCCGAATGTGCCGACAAATCCCGATAGGAGCTGCACATATCTCGTTCTCGGGGCACACCGGATGAGCAGTCCGTACAACTAAAACCAGCCCTCAAGTTTCCCCGAGGTGGCGCTGCAAAGGGCTCTAGTTTGGACCAACACTCGGAGGAGCACTAGCCCAGGGGGGTAAGTAAAGATGACCCTCGGGCTCCGGAAACCCAAGGGAAAAAGGCTAGGTGAGGCAAATGTAAAACCAAGGTTGGGCCTTGCTGGAGGAGTTTTATTCAAAGCGAACTGTCAAGGGGGTCCCATAAATCACCCAACCGCGTAAGGGACGCAAAATCAAGGAACATAACACCGGTATGACGGAAACTAGGGCGGCAAGAGTGGAACAAAACACCAGGCATAAGGCCGAGCCTTCCACCCTTTACCAAGTATATAGATGCATTAATTAAGATAAGAGATATTGTGATATCCCAACATATCCATGTTCCAACATGGAACAAACTTCATCTTCATCTACAACTAGCAACGCTATAAGAAGGGCTGAGCAAAAGCGGTAACATAGCCAAACAACAGTTTGCTAGGAAAGGATGGTTAGAGGCTTGGCATGGCAACATGGGAGGCATGATATAGCAAGTGGTAGGTAGCGTGGCATAGCAATAGAGTGAAAAACTAGCAAGCAAAGATAGAAGTGATTTCGAGGGTTTGGTCATCTTGCCTGAGATCCCGCAAGGAAGAAGAACGAGTCCATGAAGAAGACAAACAGACGTAGTCGAACGAATCCTCACAACTCCGGAACGAAACCGAAGCTAACGAGAGAAGCAACCCGGAAAGAAACAAACAACATAGTAAACAACCATCACATGAACATGGCATGATGCACAATCAAGTATGATGCATGTCCGGTTTAATGTGGCATGGGATGGCAAAGTGCACAAACAATACTACAAATTAAGTGGAGCTCAATATGCAACGGGTTGCATATTGGAGAAACACCACATTTAATTATTTAGTTAAAACTCTCGTTTATGTACCCAACAATATTAAATGTTGATTAACATGGCAAGAGGTGAAGCATAAGTAAACTAACTATTTAGGCAAGTTTAAATGAGGCCGGAACAACAAACAACAATTCCGGAAAATCCTCATATGCATATTTCGAATTTGCTACTGTTCTGCCCTAAACACAATTTTAATGTTGTTAAACAGCAAAATAAAGTGCACCATGTTAAACTAGGCATTTCCTACCCCATTTACATATAAAGTTTATTTAAATCCGAGCTACGGTTATTTAGTTATGAAATAAATCATTTTAACATGGCATTCGAGCAAATTTAAACAAACAACATTTTAAACATTTTAAACATGGATGAGAGTGGCATATTATATAACTAGATGAAATTCTAAGCACTTTTCATATATAATTTTAATCCGATGCACCATTTGTGAGTTATTAAATGCATGATCTAGAGGGACTTTTCTGCAAAACGGTAATTCTCTAGAAATTAGCAAAATCGCAGATCTGGGAAAAAACGTACGCGGGCCGAATCTGGCTAGCCCGGTAGTGCACATGAGAGGCTGGGGGCTGCTCACCCTGGGCCAAGGCCCGGCTGGAAAGGAGGAGGCCCAAGCGGCGCAGATCTGGGCTTCGGGCGTGCTTGCGGCCAAGGAGGCTGGCCATGCTGGCGCGGTCGAGGACGGGGTCAACGCGGGCGAGGCGCTCGTCTCCTGGTTCGTGAAACAGGGGATCGAGCAGTAGGAGGAAGGAAGCGGCGGCGCTGGAGGGTCATAGGACGGCGGAGGAGCTCGTCGGAGCTGTTCCAGCAACCAAAACTCGCGATAGAGGGCGCAGATGGAAGCTACGCAACGGGGCGAACCCATTCGTACCAAGCATGCAACGGGAAGTGGACAGATTCCTCGCCGACGATGGGGTTCCGTGGTGGTGCACCTCGGGCTGCTACGGTGGATCGGCTATAGCAGGCAAACGAGAGAATCCTCGAACTAGAACGCATCTACAGGACCCTGCGGGCCTAAGTGCCAACACCGGAGCAGAGGGTCACCGAAACTTCGCTGGAGACCATGCCATGGCCGAAGTGCCTCGGGCTCCGGTCGATTCACGCGAGACAGGGAGGAAACAAGGGGAAAAAGTGGTGCGTGGGAAGCGCGTGCTCACCACAGGCACGCGGTGCGCCTGGATTGACGAGAAGTGGTCGGAGACAGCCAGAATCAAAGGGGATGCAGATCGGCCGCAGGAGAAGAAGACGAAGTAGAGGAAGAAGAGGACGTCGTGGGAGAAGACGATCGCGTCACCCCTGTCCCCATCTGGCTCCTGGTCCACTTGTAGCCGAAGAAGACGTCGTCTTCGAGTCGACCCAGAACAAAGACGGCGACGGAGGAAGGCTATGGCTGCGGTGGAGCCATGGAGGTGCTCCGGCGCTCTCGGGTGGAAGGGGCGACGGCTTTGGAGGCATGGATCTCACCTGGCGGCGGCGGAGGAAGGAGAGGGGAAACCCTAGGGCTGGCGCTGGGCTTCTTATAGGGGCGAGGCGCGGCTTGGCAAGGGTGTGACGTGCTGGCCATGTGTGCCTCGTTTGCAAAGTTACTGTGAGAGAGAGGGAGGACGTGAGGTGGAAGAAAAGGTGAGGGGAAGAGGATGACATGCGGGTCCGAAGGGTTTAACTGGAGCGAAATTACCAGCGGGAAGGCTAAGCTGGGTTGTAGGCTGCTGCTGCTGCACGCGGCTGGGCTGGGCTCTGAAGCTGCTGGTCGCTGGAAGCTGGGCTGCTGCTGCTCTCTCTCCCTTCTCCAAATTCTGTTTTTCGAATTTCTTGAGGCAGAAAAACAAAGAGCAAAATCACAGGGACTTTGGAGAGGGATTAGGCTAGAATACAAATATCTCAGGAATGCTTGAATTATGCAGCATTTTAATAAATTGGCTTGGAAATTTTATAGATAGAAAAATAATTCAAGTTTGAATTAAATTCAAACTTGAGTCATTTTTGAACCCAACCAAATCAAACCCAAAAGAGGTGAAAATTGACAGAAGGGTTGTTGACATGGTGTAGGATTTACAGCAAATAAGTGAACATTTTACTGGGACAGAAAAATGCCACTTGCAATAAATGTGTGACAATTGAAAGGAAGAAGCTAGTGATGGGGTGTTGCGCTTGATGATGGTTTAGCTGGAAGGGCAAGATGGAACAGCAAGGAAGATGAGGAGAAGGAGTTCAAAAAGATGACAAACATACAACAAATATGCACATGATAAATTTGCACACTACAAAGATGATCATGATGCAAATGCAACAACAATGACAAATGCAATATCACAGCATATAGCATATAACAAAGTGATATGAACATGGCAAACAAACAAAGGTGGCACAAAACAATATAATAAAATATGAACATGATGCAAGAAACAAAATATGGCAATGACTCTCATCGTGATCATGGCATCAACATAGAGGAATGAAATATGCAAAACAATTGTAATAATGCAACAAACATAATAAACACACGACAACAACTAAAATAAATAGAAGGCATCTGGAGCATCGGTCTCGGGGCGTTACAGGGAGGGTGGGGCCTCGGCAGAGCCGGCGGTGTCCTCTGCCTCGTTGTTGGTGCCGCGGGGCCTCGGCGGAGCAGGGCCTCGTCGACGCCGGCGGAGTGGGGATTCGTTGGAGCCGGCATTGTCCTCTGCCTCGTCCTCGGTCTCGCCAAATAGCGCCTCGCCCGCTTCATCGCCCTCTTTGTAGGCGGCCGCAGCCTCCGCCACCCGCATGCGAGGCGGCCCTCGCGGGCGGAGCGGTATGAGTCGAGCAGCGCCTCCGGCTCCGCCCGCTGCACGACGATCTGCTCCTCCGCCTACAGGTGCTCCTGGAGGAGATGGTGGTTGTAGGCGGCGTCGGCCTGCGCCTCCCGGAACTGCTCCTCACGCTTCTGCCTCACCGTGTCGATATATTAGGCACGGGCCTCGCCGATGGTCATGGTACAATGCACCAGCGAGGATGGCGCGGAGGAGGGGTTGGCGCCGGGTCGTCGACTACCATGTTCTCCATTGGGACGTCGTCGTCCTCCGGCTGCCTGCTGGCCAGCCAGTCGACAGCAATGGCTGCCATCTCCTTATGGTCCGTCGTCTGCCAGTCCCGAAGAGCGCTGGAGCGCGAGGAAGCCATGGTGGGCAGTAGTGGTGTGGACAGGAGAATAGGAACGGATGCGGATGACTGCGGCTATGGCCGGCGCAACAGTTTATATAGCAATGGTGGGCGACGGAGGGACAGACCTGTGGCGCCGGAGTAGCCGCCTCGGCAACCGTGTATCATTAATGTGGGCGGCAGAAGGACGGACGAACGACACTTGTGTCGTTTGAAGGCGGAGAAATCGCATGCACCGGGAAGCGGGGCGGGCGGCGCTGACCGTTTCGGGCGGAAAGCGCGCGCCGGTGAGGGAGGCGGTCTGGGTGGGCCAGGGCAGTCAGACTCATGCTTGGTAGCGGGTCGGTCCAGCAGCCGGACATGCTGGCTCGCCAGCTACCTCGCCGAGTTGAGCGACGACAATCAGACGATGGACGTAGCTTCCGACCAGGAGCCGGCGCCACTGTCCAAGCCGGTTCATGCCGTGTTCACCATAGAGCAGGTGCGGCCGCACTTCGACGCTCCAATGGCGGAAGAGTTACCAGCGCAGGAGGACCTGTGCTGCAACCTCCGTCTCCTCAACGAGCACCGGTGAACAAGCGTACGACAATGCTGTCGCGGACATGTGGCCCTATGATCCTGGCTTCCCGAATGAGTAACGGGCGTTGTATCAGACCATCCGTAGGGCCCGCGAGGCCCTCTCCGTCGTCCTTCGAGTTGTTGCGCTCGCCGTGGCGCCGCCGTCTCGCGTTATCAACATGGTCAACGGACATGAGGATGAGGAGATGACTTTACTTGGAGAGGATGACAGTGGAGACCCACCAGGGCAATAGCCGCACGTACGCAAGTGCCTCCTTATTAGTATATGAAACTATAATTTTTTTGCTTCCTCCTGGTTTACTGACATCACAGTCCCACACCATTGTCAACCTATGTAGTCAATAAACGAGAGAGTTGCACAAGAAGCGGCCGATAGCTGGGACCAAGCAGCTCGAGCAGTATTTGTGTTTTTAAGGTGTGATCACTGCAGAGTTTTTCTTGAGCGATGTTTAGCCCAGATATTGATTTTTCTCCTCTGAACAACAACAAAAACATCGCTGCAGCTATTAACTGGGCAGGCTATGGCCCGTCTAGCCCAGGCCAGATATCCAGCCTAGATATTAATTTTTTTCAAGCTGAAAATGGCTAGCCCAGCTATACTTTTTTTTAGGAATACCCAGGCAAGGTCAAGTTGTTATTCTCCGCCCCGCTGGGCTGCAAATCTTTCCTAGGAGGGATGCATTGGGCTTAAAAGGAAAATGGGCTTTAAGAAATAATAAATGGGATGTAATTATAAAAACTGGGCAGCAACTATAAAAAGTGCACCAAACACGTAATTACTTTATAAAATGTTATTTTTGGATATTGAAAATTTTAATTTCATTAATTGTTGAGAGCGCAATGTTTCGTTGGATTTTTACGTAATATAAATTTATATTGAAATTGTATTTAATCTAACTAGAAATTTCGGGATAAAAATATTTCGGATCCCATCAAATGAGGGAAATTTTATTTAATTCTGTTTTGAACGGTTGGTTGAAATGGGCTGTACTTTTAACAAACTGTAAATGGGCTGTAGTAAATTCCAATAGAATTCAAAAATTGGCTGCACATTCTTACAAATCTTGAATGGGCTATAAGTTCTCTGCCACACACTTGTGGCCTTACTAAGTTGACGCGTCCCCTAAAAAAAGGGTTGCCGCGTATGCAAGGCCTTGTCAACTTATAGTCAACACACGGTTCTAGCAGCAGTGGCCGTTGGATGTCCATCCAACGGATGCCGTGCTTCTTCTTCATTCTCGGATATTTTAGCTTCACCCGCCCAAAAAATGATTCCTACCCCTGACATCTGGGGCGCACCATTTCGGAAGCTGAACTGTGGGCCTACTAAGTTGACGCGTACCAAGGGCTTTGTCAACTTAGTCAATATAAACGATTCTAGCTGTAGTGACCGTACGATGTCCATCCAACGGCCATCGTGCTTCTTCAACCTCTGGTCTTCTTGCTCCAGCCGCCCAAAGCAGCGCCGGTCGTGCCGCCTGCTCCTGCCTCCCGTGGCCGGCTATGCTGCCGCGGAGGCCCCACCGCGCCCTACTACTCCCACCGCTGGCCAGGCCATCCCTCCACTCACCCACACCCCCTGTTATTTTGCGGCGACGGCAGCCTCACACCGCAGCCGTACCAGTGAACCCTCGTACTCCTCTCCGCGTGGGTATCCACTGCCGCGTCTTCCCCGGCTCCGCGTCGTCCCCTTCCTAGGCCTCGCTGTCGTCCACCGCCGTGGTGCTCTCGGCACGGCGTGGTCAATGTGGTCAACGACCGACTTTCATCAGAAGAGTACTATACGTGGAGAGGCTGACAGCTAGGTCCATGGCCGCAGCAAGGAAGTGCCTCCTTATTACGCGCAAAATATTTATTCCTCCACCTGATAGCGGGGACCCACCGGACGGGCCACCGTATTTTGCGAAAAAAACATTTCCCCCTGACTGTTGGGACCCACCAGCTACATCTTCGCACGCAAGGAAGTGCGTCCGGGCAAAAAAAAGATTCACCCCCTGACTGCTGGGACCCACCAGCTACATCTTCGCAGGCAAGGAAGTGCCTGACAGTCGGGACCCACCTGGTCGAAGCGTACGTAGCGTTGTCATTCTGTTCGCGAACGTGTACGTACATACTGGTCGATGTAGAGGCGCGCACGTAGCATGTACACGTACGTACAGCGGCCAGTGTGCAAGAAAGGAAATACAGCCACGTATGTACATACGGGCAGGGTCTCGAACGCCTACTCGCGCATACGTACGGCCAGGGCTCGTGTACATGGCTGGGTCGGAACGGAGAAACAACGTCGTCGTCGTGTTCATGGGGAGCCAACCGACTGGGTCAGAACGGAATGTGTCGTCGTGTTCATCGGGAGGGCTTGGACGGAACAGCCGATGGAAACGAGGCCTACCGTACCGCAGAACGGAGGAAACGACCTTGTGTTCGACCGGCCACGTTCGAAACGGGATCTTGTTCATCGGGAGGTGTCTGGCGCACCGCAAAACGGAGGAAATGGACCTCCTACAGTCGAAACGGGGGTCCTATTGATCGGGAGGGGTGTGGCGTACCGTAAAACGGAAGAAACGGACTTGTGTTGGAGCGCTACGGTCGAAACAGGGGTCGTGTTCATCGGCAGGGGTGTGGCGTACCGCAAAATGGGACTCCATGGGATACTGTTCATCTCCACCGTCGACCCCCTCCAGCCTCCACGGGCTACTGTTCATCCACCGTCGACCTCCTCCAGCATCCACCTACGACTGTTCATCCACGGGCTCCTGTTCATCGAGCCTCCACCGCGCGCTACTCCACCGGCTACAGTTCAACCAGCCCTCTCCACGGGCTACTATTCAACCACTCCTCCACGGGCTACTTTTCATCCAGCCCTCCACCGTCTACTGTTCATCCAGCCCTCCACGGGGTGGTCCTGTTCATCCAGGCCTCCACGGGGTCCTGTTCATCCAGCCCCAACCGGCTCGATCGATCGGGGTCCTGTTCATCCAGAGGCAACACCACGGGGTCCTGTTCATCCACCCCCACCGGGAACTGTTCATCCAAACCACCCCAGCAACACTCACTGTTCATCTAGAGGCAGCATCGATCGGCTTCAGTTAGCAGCAGTAGTGAAGGAATCGCTCGATCGGGTTCAGTTAACAGCCATCGATCGATCACTCGGGTTCAGTAATGCGTAGCCTGTAGTGCAATCGCTCGGCTTCAGTTAGAGCCCAACGCCTCGCACCCACGCGCGTGCGTGTACGAGAGAAACGTGCATTGCTCGGCCCCGACCACCCACCCTAACCGGAAACACCCCGATATTTTCCTCGCCCTCGCTTCTACCATGGTTTTTTCCGTCATGGACGGCCCAAAGAATGTCATGCAGCTGCGTCTCCGGCCCGCCCAGGACGAAAAGCCCATTTTCTGTCATGATTTTTTGTTATAGAAGTAGGACCCACCACATCTATGATGATACCGGGTTTTGTCACAATTATCGTCATAGAAGTGTCATAAGTATGACAAAATTTTTTCGTTCGGCCCAAAATGTCATGGATGTGTCCTTTTTTTGTAGTGGTGGCATGGTGTCACGTCATGGCACATATATGTCATTGTATAAACATTATCCAATTTGGGCCAAGCTTTATTACAAACCTCTTACAAAAACTTGAGCATCTCTCAAAGAAGCCTCATGGTTCTGATAGGGAAACGTGTTCCCCTTGTGGGGGAAACGTAATCACTGCCTCTTTTCGCCTTGTATTTTCTTCCACGGGCAACATGGAACGACAGGATATTCGTGGTGAAATTTAAACTTATTCAGGGTCGTTTGGCCTTTTTATACACTAATTGAGTTTCCTAGGCATTTAATGTCCATAATTCAAATCCGAATTACAAATACATGCTCCAGTTCACCAAAATGGCTAGAAAAAATTATACATGTGTCCTTGGGTGCATGTTTAGGTCTCATGCCAGGAATGGGAACGAATTACAACCGTACCGGTGTCCTGGCTCGTCCTCAAACATTTCGAATCTCGGTTTCTAAGTCCCCATAAATCCAAAAGTCACCAGAAAGTCATCAAAGGTGGCATGGTGTCACGTCATGGCACATATATGTCGTGGTAAAAACATTGTCCAATTTGGGCCAAGCTTTATTACAAACCTCTTACAAAAACTGGAGCTTCTCTCAATGAAGCCTCGTGGTTCTGATAGGGAAACGTGTTCCCCTTGTGGGCGAAACGTAATCACTACCTCTTTTCGCGTTGTATTTTCTTCCACGGACAACATGGAACGACAGGTTATCCGTGCTGAAATTTAAACTTATTCAGGGTTTGTTTGGCCTTTTTATACACTAATTGAGTTTCCTAGGCATTTAATGTCCATAATTCAAATCCGAACTACAAATACATGCTCCAGTTCAGCAAAATGGCTAGAAAAGTTATACATGTGTCCTTGGGTGCATGTTTAGGTCCCATGCCAGGAATGGGAACGAATTACAACAGTACCGGTATCATGGCTTGTAACAGCCCTAGATTGCTTGTAGTTAGTTGCATCTGCGAGCATCCATGGATCATGTTTAATTTCAAAAGAATTTGAAATGGGGATGGCAGAAACCCCCAGCACCACTTAATCCAACTAGGGTTACTAAAATACTTTTCCAGTGAACCTGAAATGCCCTCCTAAAATGTTCATCATCTTTGCCTTGGTCTAGAACCTCTGACAAAAATGGTGCCCACTTTTCTAGGACAACTTTGGGTCACTGGATTAAATCATATGTTATTTGCATTTGGGCATTTAAATAGTATAAAATATTTTAAATGTCCAAATAATCACAAACTAAAATGTTTGCTCTTGGAAATATTCCAAACAGTGGGCATGAGAAGTTTCATGATTTTTGATTTAGTTTTAGTATTTTTAATAAAGTTCTAAAGTTGCAGAAAAATAGATAAATAGAAAATAAAAGAGAAAGAAGAGAACCCACCTGGAGGCCCACTTACCTGGCGGCCAGCTGGTGGCCCAGCCGACCACCGCAGCTCCTATCGTGTTCCTCCTCAGGCCAGTAGGCAGGGCGTGTAGCCAACGCGCGCGCGCATGCGCCGGCCACCTCCTGCTTGCCTCCATGCCGCTGGACTCACCCGAGGGCGCTACGCACCCTCCCGGCCCTCTGCACCTTCTCCCTCTCTCGCTCTCGAGCGTCCCACCTGGACCTCTCTCTCTCACCCACCCGAATGGGTTCATCGCCGCCGCTCGCCATAGCCGTGCCCACCGTGCTCCTCTCGCCTCGCTGCTGTGTCCAGAAGCTCTGCTACGACCTCCTCTTCATCCTCGACGAGCCACGCATCGCCGGAAGCAGTGGAGCCTCGCCATCGAGCTCGACTCCGCCGCCTCTGCACCGAGATCGCCGACAACGCCATGTCGCCGTCCGGCCTCCCCCGAGCCAGCTGACCTGCTCATCGACCTCACCGTGAGCACCCGAGCCTTTTCTCCCTAACGCCATGCCTGAGTTCGCACCGTAGCCATTGATTCCATGTTGACCGAATCACACCACCGCCCGAGCTCGCCGGCGACGAGGCACCGGTGACCAAATGGTCACGTGCATATGCCCGTTGGCCTTGTGATCTCTTGTAGAACCCGTAGGTGCTAACTGATGATCCTCCCGCGCATTGCATCATCGGTTTCGTCGACGCCCGAGCTCTGGCCGCCGCAGAGGAGGACACCGTGCTCAACTCCGGCCAGCTCGCGCCCTCCCACTGCCACCGCTGGATGCGCGCGAGCTCCACCTAGCTGTAGAGACTAACCGCGGCTCAAACCACAGCCTGTAGGCGAAACCTGAGCCACCCCAGTGCCACTTACAGATGGGCCCCACACCTTAACTAACCACAGTTTAACTCCTGTTTAGTTTAAGTTAATCACAGTGGCCCCACGCGTCGGCGCTGACCTCGCTGACGTGGCCGTTGACCGGATCCACATGTCTGTGTCAGTAACTAACACTAGGTCACTGACCAGTGGGTCCCACTGGTCAGGTTTGACCTGGACTGGGTCTGTTGACCTGCTGAGGTCAGCATGACGTAGTGCTGACACAGTAAATATTTTTTGGGATTTAAAATAAATCAGAAACGATTTATTTAATTCAGAAAATATACAAAACTTCTAAAAATCATATAAAATCAACTATAACTCCAAATGAAACAAATTATATGTGAAAAATTATTAGAAAAATCCAAAGAATCTATTTATGGCATTTTCATGCATGTTTGATAAACCTAAAGCTACTGCATATGGCAATTTGAATTAATGGCATTTGAAATGCCTTATATGGAGTTGAATTTGAATCTTTGATTCAAACCAACTACATTTAATCTGGTTGCTAGATGCATTAGCTCAAATCACATCATATTGCCATGTCATGATCATGCATCATATTGTCCTATTGCATTGATTGTCTTCTTTCTCTGTTGCCGGTGTTTGTCCCCTCTCGGTAGACGTGGTTTCGACGATGAGTTCGATGACACCGATGAAGAGTTATACTATCTTCAGAAGTGCCAGGCAAGCAAAACCCCCTTGTTCATTCCGATACAATCCCACTCTCTCGCTCCTGCTCTCTTTTACTGCGTTAGGACAACAACGATTCAACTGTTACATGCTGCGGTAGTTGAACCCCTTTTCCTCTGCATGACCTGTCATTGCCACAGTAAATAGATGAAACCCACTAGCATGAGGAGGAGTTAATTTGAGCCCTGATGTGCCTACTCATTCATGCTTGTTTGTCATGCCTGCTACTGCTTAGACTTGTGTGAGGTTCGATTCATCGGGGATGAATTGGAATGTGGTGAACATGTCCTACTATAGAGAGGTAAGTGTGTGAACACAATTTGGTAAAGGTAGCGGTGAGAGGCCATGTAGGAGTACATGGTGGGTTGTCTCATTGAAACCATCCTCAGGAACTGAGTTCTGTGTTTGTGATCCATGAACAACTACTACCACACATTGGGATCCTTAATTGACTCTCTCGACTTATTAATCGCCTTGATCTCTGTCAAGGAGTTGCAACTAGTTTCTGGTGTTTGTAGGATATGTGTTGGAGGCCGTGCGTAGCGCTGACCCTAGGGGTGGGCTATGATGCGGTAGATACACCGTGGCACGGTGTACCAGGCGTCCGTTTGGTGTCTCGGGAACCCTGCACACATCGTTTCGGGCTGTGAGCGAAATCCCGGCCGGATCTCCTCGCGGATGGAACCCGAATAGATGATAAACCTAGACTAGAGACTTGTGTGGTTAGTCAGGTCGTGGACGAGTCCCTCGCCAGGCTTCCGCTTGAAGGTTGCCGAGATACACGACGTGTACATGGTGGTAAGTGGAGAGAGCGTGTGTGAAGAAGTACACCCCTGTAGGGTTAACATCATCTATTCGAATAGCCGTGTCCGCGGTGAAGGACTTCTGGTTGCCTATACAGTTCATAGACAAGTGAAAGTGGATACTCTAAAATGCGCAAGATAAGCATGAGTGCTATGGATGGCGTTCTCGTAGGGAGACGGGAGCGGATCCATAGTGGTGTATTGATATGGTGAATATGTGGACTTGTGTGCGCCACCTCAAAAGAGTTTCTTTCAGTCGTAGTTTAGGATTGCCACCGAGTCAAAGCTGGCTTGCTGCAGTTAAACTCCACCACCCCTTTGTTGATACCGATGCATATGTAGCTAGTTCTGATGTAAGTCTTGCTGGGTACATTTGTACTCATGTTTGCTTATTTTATGTTTTTGCAGAGAGACTTCAGTCTCACTAGTAGTTCCGAGTGGACTTCGACGTTTAGCTTGTTACCTCAGCTACGATCTTGTGCCCTCAGCAGGGTCTTGTAGATAGTCAGGCTTCTCAGCCTTTTCATTTTAGTTGTCTGTACTCAGACAAGTTAAGCTTCCGCTTCCGCTTGTGCTTGTTGACTTGTATGCTCTGAATGTTGGGTCTCAAGACCCATGTTTGTAATATCTGGCTCCTCGGAGCCTAATGAATAAATACTTTGAGTCGTAGAGTTTTGTTGTGATGCCATGTTGTATTTGCACATATTGAGCATATTGTGTGTATGTTATTGAAATGCTTGGTATGTGTGGGATCCGACAACCTAGTTGTTTATCCTCGGTAGCCTCTCTTATGGGGAAATGTGGTCTAGTGCTTCCACTGAGCCATGGTAGTCTGCTACAGCCCGGTTTACCGGAGTCCTGCTAGCCCAGTTACTACTGCTCCGGAACACTTAGACTGGCCGGCATGTGATCCACTTCGTTCCTGTGTCTGTCCCTTCGGGGAAATGTCACGCGGTGACTTCCGGAGTCCTGCTAGCCTGCTACAGCCCGGGTTCCCAGAGTCCTGTTAGCCAAGTTGCTACAACCCGAATTCACACACTGATGACCGACACGTTCGATGCTAGTTCATGTATGCCTATCCCCGTAAGTTAGCGCCACTTTGGGTTCACGACTAGTCATATCGGCCCGGGTTCTCTGTCATATGGATGCTAGCAACATTATCATATACGTGAGCCAAAAGGCGCAAACGGTCCCAGGCCAGGTAAGGTGGCACCCGTGGGAATACTGTGCGTGAGGCCGCAAAGTGATATGATGTGTTACATGCTAGATCGGTGTGACTTAGGATCGGGGTCCTGATAGCTTTGGTATCAGAGCCTGACTGCCTGTAGGATTACCAAGCCAAACTGGTCAAAGTCGAGTCTAGAAATGCTTTAGTTATGTAGGGGAATTGATTGTGGAGGGGAACGTAAGGCTCTTTTTACTTCTTATACCTTATGCCCTTCTGATCCGAGTCATCTTATCATTCTACGGGGTTAAGGAACTAGGCTTTCTATTCTTTCTATCAGGATCACGTGTTACTAATCTGTAGACTTATATGATTGTTGGTTTCAAGCCCGAGTTCAGTTCCTACTACTTCTGTGTGTTGACAATTGATCTCAGAACCTTGATATTGTGCTTCTGAGTGGTTATGCCACCATTTTTGCAGGATGTCTCAAATCCTTTGAGCATTTACAGCCGTTATGTTGTCCAAGTCATCCCAGGTTTCTAAACCATTTGATGCATTTGCAAAATCCTTTCCCTCTGGTTTTGTTGTTTTTTAGGCCAGGTTAATCACACTAATTGCTGAGTTGAGATATTCTGTTTCCTCGACATATATGTTGGAGTTATTATTATGACCCTAGGTGTCTTAGAAGATTACCTAGTAATCTAGCCATGTCTGTGTCCCAGTGTGATGATTCTGGCCATCATTCTCGAAAGCATCCCGTGATGCCACTTAGTTAGTAGGCATTCTATTCCTGGGTTTTTGAACCCGAGATTCACTCTACTTACCTCGTGTTGATAGTGTTTGCTAGTTCCTTTATGATGTTAGTAACCTTTGCGATAGACCTCGAGGTCCATGGTATGTCCTTTTTCCAAATACCATGAACTACTTATGGCAGAAGTTCCTCATTGAACCGAAAGATCACAATGAGAGTGCTCTTGATGAGTTCTCGATCCTATATTATGACTCTGCCAGTTCTACCTTTCTGCATGGGTTATCCGGAAGAAATATGTTGAACTCGTTGGACATACTAACGTATGCGTCCATAACCCAAAAAATTATATGTTCCTTTGAGTTGTTCTCTTTAGTTGTATTCTGACCTCCGTCTATCATTTGATAGTCAGGAGTAGTTGTGCATTCGTGTTATCGATGCCTATTATTCTTGTGGTCCGTCAAGCCATTCTATTCCGGAATGACTAGGAGAAACAAACTCCGGTACCTCATCCATATCTAAGATTGGGTCAAAGTAGTTGTATTTCACAGATCAAAATGCCAATCCAGCTTTAGTCTGCTCTACCTTGGAGTGTCACATCCTTATGTCAGGATTGTCATGAGAATTGCACCACCTCCTATGAACTCTTGATACAGTGATACTTCTCGCCATCACCGTTCATTCTCCGATCTCCGTGTTATTGTAAACGGAATGGCAATAAGTGGACCGTGATGTGTGACATCAATACTCCTAGCAACCCAGTAGTTAATGGACAATAATTTCACTCTTAGCGTGTTGGTTATCGAATCATCATTCTAAGATTGATCGTGCTATCTAGTCCATTTTCCCTAGTGCACTCTTCGATCAAAGTGTTAGGATTGTGTCTATCCCTTGCTCTTGTGATCACATCGTCCTGCCCTAAAGCAAGATTGTTCTCGAGCTTAATAACATATCGGTGGTTCGTGATTTTCCGGATATCTTCCCGGAAGTATTATCAGGTTGTCACCTGACCGCTATGTTGAGTTTGTGATCAAGTTGGTTTTTCTATAAACCACCCTTTCTCCAAGGATCTGTGTTGGATACTCCTGAACTAGTTGGATAGGCTAAACAACAACTTGGACAGTTGGAAGATAAAGTTTGTCTGACTTAGTTCATCGCTAAGGGATATGTTCTCTGTGTGTGTGTGTTGAAGAAAGATGATATCTTCATTGATTGATCCTCGTGATCAATTGTTGGATCTATTGTCTTGTCCAAACTTTGATTTGAGTGTGGGCTATCGTCAAATCAAATCAGAACGAATGATGTTCGTAATGTTGTCTTACTCGTGGTTGTCTCCTCGAGCATACACCATTATATCCTTTGGGTCTGACCAATACTATCACCTTGTTCACATAGTTGTGGAATTCCACCTATATGGAAGTCGGGATGGATTGTTGTTGAGCCCATTGACAACATTTTCTTCTTGTCCATGATTCATGTTGAACATCTAAGTTAGTGTTGGAAACTTTTGAAAGAATTTTCTTCATGCTAGCTCATGAAGTTTATGTTTGATGGAAGAAGTGACTTCCTCTAACTCACGTGCATATGATGTAAGTAGCCACCGTGATTTTGAGAAAGCTTGTTTTGCCTCCTCTGGAATCATCCCAAGTCAATCATGCATGTGCAAAGTATTCTATGGTCTGATAGACTGATCATCTTCATTCCATATGCATCCCTAGCACACCAAGCCACTGATTGATTTGTTCAAGATAAATGAGTCTATTCTAAGGTGAATTCTTTGGACTTCCACGCGTGGAGACTTCGATGTCATCAATGATGGTTCCCCACCTGAACTCGATAGCGTTTTGTTGTAAGACTACTATGTGGTCATGCTTGTCTTGGACAACATGTTCACATGTATGTAGCAGAACCAACTCATGTTTTGGAGCTTGCTATCGTAGTTCGATTCCCGAGAATCTCGCAATGTCCTCTCGTCGGTTTGTGTTGCAAACTTTCTTTTTCAGACATGCTAAGTCTGAAGTATCCTATCACCAATCGGATCTGAATCTCAGGCAGATATGATGGTTGGAACATTCCCAACGTTCGCATTTTCTTCCCAGCTTGCACCGCCATTGTGCCAATTTCCTATGGGCTCCCTTTGTCACTAATGTTGTTCAGGGTCATCTTCAAAACTGGTCCTGCCATGGATCCCATCCATTTCCGATGATAAGCAAAAATCATCCAATGCGTTGTCTTCAACAAGGTAGTCCACATCATCCATTCTAGTCTGAGTATGTCATTCTTTTGAACTCCTTCAAATGATCGATCGTGATTGCCTTAGGCTGGTATAAAGAGTCTCAATGATCTCTATGTCAGAAGTAATTCTTTTTTCCACTTAAGGGATGATTCTACGGGTCATCCTCCTCCAAGATGTCTCGTTTTGGTGTCATGGCAACTGAAATCCTCGCTACGTTGACAACCGTTCACCACCCTCTTAGGTGTGGAATTGTTGTTTACCTAGTGAACCCTCGTCATCTGTTCTACTCCATCCCTCTAGATGTGTGCTTCGTGTCTCAGCTCGAGAGATGTTGCTATGTCTCATTCCGTGAGTTGATGTTGAGTGCTCAATCTTCGTGTTGGATGAAGATTTCGAAAGCAAAGACGTCAAGATCAACATGATGCAATGAATCAACATCTGCGAGAAGGGCAATCGGATGGTGAAGATTCTATTAATTTTGTGTCCCCTTTGTCTTCTTACCTCACGTCTTGAATCTCGGGACGACATTGTTGTTTAGTGGGGGTGAGTTGTCATAGCCCTAGATTGCTTGTAGTTAGTTGCATCTATGAGCATCCATGCATCATGTTTAAATTCAAAAGAATATGAAATGGGGATGGCTGAAACCCCCAGCACCACTTAATCCAACTAGGGTTACTAAAATACTTTTCCAGTGAACCTGAAATGCCCTCCTAAAATGTTCACCATCTTTGTCTTGGTCTAGAACCTCTGACAAAAATGGTGCACAACTTTATAGGACAACTTTGGGTCATTGGATTAAATCATATGTTATTTGCATTTGGGCATTTAAATACTATAAAATATTTTAAATGTCCAAATAATCATAAACTAAAATGTTTACTGTTGGAAATATTCCAAACAGTGGGCATGAGAAGTTTCATGATTTGTGATTTAGTTTTAGTAATTTTTAATAAAGCTCTAAAGTTGCAGAAAAATAGAAAAACAGAAAATAAAAGAGAGAGAAGAGAACCCACCTGGAGGCCCACTTACCTGGCGGCCAGCTGGTGGCCCAGCCCACCACCGCAGCTCCTATCGTCTTCCTCCTCAGGCCAGTAGGCAGGGCGTTTGCCCTACGCGCGCGCGCACGCGCCGGCCACCTCCTTCTTGCCTGCATGCCGCTGGACTCACCCGAGGGAGCCACGCACCCCCCTCGGCCCTCTACACCTTCTCCCTCTCTCGCTCTCGAGCATTCCCCCTGGACCTCTCTCTCTCACCCACCCGCACAGGTTTATCGCCGCCGGTCACCATAGCCGTGCCCACCGTGCTCCTCTCGCCTCGCTGCTGTGACCAGAAGCTCCGCTACGACCTCCTCTTCGTCCTCGACGAGCCACGCATCGTCGGAAGCAGTGGAGCCTCGCCATCGAGATCGACCCACCCGCCTCTGCACCGAGATCGCTGGCAACGCCATGTCGCCGTCCGGCCTCCCCCGAGCCAGCTGTCCTGCTCATCGACCTCACCGTGAGCACCTGAGCCTTTTCCTCCTAACGCCATGCCTGAGTTCCCTTCGTAGCCGTCAATTCCATGTTGACCAAATCACGCCGCCGCCCGAGCTCGCTGGCGACGAGGCACCGGTGACAAAATGGTCCCGTGCATATGCTCGTTGGCCTTGTGAGCTCTTGTAGAACCCGTAGATGCTAACTGCTGATCCTCCCGCGCGTTGAATCGTCCGTTTCATCGACGCCCGTGCTCTGGCCGCCGCCGAGGTCGACGCCGTGCTCAACTCCGGCCACCTCGAGCTCTCCCACTGCCACCGCTGGATGCGCGCAAGCTCCAGCTAGCCGTAGAGACCAACCGCGGCTCAAACCGCAGCCTGTAGGCGAAACTCGAGCCACCCGAGTGCGTCTCCGCCGCGTTTTTGGTCGTCGCCGGTGAAACTCCGGCGAGCCGACGTGGCACAGTTAGTTAACACTAATGACGCCATTAGCTAATCACCGTGCCACATACAGATGGGCCCCACGCCTTAACTAACCACAGTTTAACTCCTGTTCGGTTTAAGTTAATCACAGTGGCCCCACGTGTCGGCGCTGACCTCGCTGACGTGGCCGTTGACCGGACCCACCTGTCTGTGTCACTAACTGACACTGGGTCACTGACCAGTGGGTCCCACTGGTCAGGTTTGACCTGGACCGGGTCTGTTGACCTGCTGAGGTCAGCATGACATAGTGCTGACGCAGTAAATATTTTCTGGGATTTAAAATAAATTAGAAATGATTTATTTAATTCAGAAAATATCCAAAACTTCTAGAAATCATATAAAATCAACCGTAACTCAAATGAAACAAATTATATATGAAAAATTATCAGAAAAATCCAAAGAATCTGTTTAAGGCATTTTCATGCATGTTTGATCAATCTAAAGCTACTGTATATGACAATTTGAATTAATGGCATTTGAAATGCCTTATATGGAGTTGAATTTGAATCTTTGATTCAAACCAACTACATTTAATCTAGTTGCTAGATGCATTAGCTCAAATCACATCATATTGCCATGTCGATCATCCATCATATTGTCGCATTGCATTGATTATGTTCTTTCTCTGTTGCCGGTGTTTATCCCCTCTTAGTAGACGTGGTTTCGACGATGAGTTCGATGACACCGATGAATGTTATACTATTTTCAGAAATGCCAGGCAAGCAAAACCCCCTTGTTCATTCTGATACAATCCCACTCTCTCGCTCCTGCTCTCTTTTACTGCATTAGGACAGCAACGATTCAACTGTTAGATTCTGTGGTAGTTGAACCCCTCTTCCTCTGCATGACCTGCCATTGCCACAGTAAATAGATGAAACCCACTAGCATGAGGAGGAGTTGTTTGAGCCCTGATGTGCCTACTCATTCATGCTTGTTTGTCATGCCTGCTACTGCCTAGAGTTGAGTAAGGTTCGAGTCATCGGGGATGAATTGGAATGTGGTGAACATGTCCTACTATAGAGAGCTAAGTGTGTGAACACGATTTGGTAAAGGTGGCGGTGAGAGGCCATGTAGGAGTACATGGTGGGTTGTCTCATTGAAACCATCCTCAGGAACTGAGTTCTGTGTTTGTGATCCATGAACAGCTACTACCTCACATTGGGATCCTTAATTGACTCTCTCAACTTATTAATCGCCTTGATCTCTGTCCAGGAGTTGCAACTAGTTTGTGGTGTTTGTAGGATATGTGTTGGAGGTCATGCGTAGCGCTGACCCTAGCAGTGGGCTATCATGCGGTAGATACACCATGGCACGGTGTACTGGGCACCTGTTTGGTCTCTCGGGAACCCTGCACACATCGTTTGGGGCTGTGAGCGAAACCCCGGCCGGATCTCCTCGCGGATGGAACCCGAATAGGCGATAAACCTGGACTAGAGACTTGTGTGGTTAGTCAGGTCGTGGCCGACTCCCTCGCCAGGCTTCCGCTTGAAGGTTGCCGAGATACACAACGTGTACATGGTGGTAAGTGGCGAGAGCGTGTGTGAAGAAGTACACCCATGCAGGGTTAACATCATCTATTCGAATAGCCGTGTCCGCGGTGAAGGACTTCTGGTTGCCTATACAGTTCATAGGCAAGTGAAAGCGGATACTCTAAAATGCCCAAGATAAGCGTGAGTGTTATGGATGGCGTTCTCGTAGGGAGACAGGAGCAGATCCATAGTGGTGTATTGATATGGTGAATATGTGGACTCGTGTGCGCCACCTCAAAAGAGTTTCTTTCAGTCGTAGTTTAGGATAGCCACCGAGTCAAAGCTGGCTAGCTGCAGTTAAACTCCACCACCCCCTTTGTTGATACCGATGCATATGTAGCTAGTTCTTATGTAAGTCTTGCTGGGTACATTTGTACTCACGTTTGCTTATTATATGTTTTTGCAGAGAGACTTCAGTCTCACTAGTAGTTCCGCGTGGACTTCGACGTTTAGCTTGTTACCTCAGCTACGATCTTGTGCCCTCGGCAGGGTCTTGTAGATAGTCAGGCTTCTCAGCCTTTTCATTTGTAGTTGTCTGTACTCAGACAAGTTAAGCTTCCGCTTGTGCTTGTTGACTTGTATGCTCTGAATGTTGGGTCTCAAGACCCATGTTTGTAATATCTGGCTCCTCGAAGCCTAATGAATAAATACTTTGAGTCGTAATGTTTTGTTGTGATGCCATGTTGTATTTGCACATATTGAGCATATTGTGTGTATGTTATTGAAATGCTTGGTATGTGTGGGATCCGACAACCTAGTTGTTTATCCTTGGTAGCCTCTCTTATGGGGAAATGTGGTCTAGTGCTTCCACTGAGCCATGGTAGTCTGCTACAGCCCGGTTTACCGGAGTCCTGCTAGCCCAGTTACTACTGTTCTGGAACACTTAGACTGGCCGGCATGTGATCCACTTCATTCCTGTGTCTGTCCCTTCAGGGAAATGTCACGCCGTGACTTCCGGAGTCCTGCTAGCCTACTACAGCCCGGGTTCCCGAAGTTCTGTTAGCCCAGTTGCTATAGCCCGGATTCACACGCTGATGACCGACACGTTCGATGCTAAATCATGTATGCATGTCCCCGTAAGTTAGCGCCACTTTGGGTTCATGACTAGTCATGTCGGCCCGGGTTCTCTGTCATATGGATGCTAGCGATACTATCATATATGTGAGCCAAAAGGCGCAAACGGTCCCGGGCCAGGTAAGGTGGCACCCGTGGGAATACCGTGCGTGAGGCCGCAAAGTGATATGATGTGTTACATGCTAGATCGGTGTGACATAGGATAGGGGTCCTGACATGGCTCGTCCTCAAACATTTCGAATCTCGGTTTTTAAGTCCCAATAAATTCTAAACTCACCAGAAAGTCATCAAAGGTGGCATGGTGTCACGTCATGGCACATATATGTCGTCATAAAAACATTGTCCAATTTGGGCCAAGCTTTATTACAAACCTCTTAAAAAACTGGAGATTCTCTCAAAGAAGCCTCGTGGTTCCGACAGGGAAACGTGTTCCCCTTGTGGGTAAAACGTAATCACTGCCTCTTTTCGCCTTGTATTTTCTTCTACGGGCAACATGGAACGACATGATATCCGTGCTGAAATTTATACTTATTTAGGGTTGGTTTCGCCTTTTTATACACTAATTGAGTTACCTAGGCATTTAATGTCCATAATTCAAATCTGAACTACAAATACATGCTCCAATTCACAAAAATGGCTAGAAATGTTTTTATACATGTGTCCTTGGGTGCATGTTTAGGTCTCATGCCAGGAATGGGAACGAATTACAACCGTACCGGTGCCCTGGCTCATCCTCAAACATTTCGAATCTCGGTTTTTAAGTCCCCATAAATCCTAAACTCACCAGAAAGTCATCAAAGGTGGCATGGTGTCACGTCATGGCACATATATGTCGTGGTATAAACATTGTCCAATTTGGGCCAAGCTTTATTACAAACCTCTTACAAAAACTGGAGCTTCTCTCAAAGAAGCCTCATGGTGTGATAGGGAAACGTGTTCCCATTGTGGGCGAAACATAATCACTGCCTCTTTTCGCCTTGTATTTTCTTGCACGGGCAACATGGAACGATAGGATATCTGTGCTGAAATTTAAACTTATTCAGGGTTTGTTTGGACTTTTTATACACTAATTGAGTTTCCTAGGCATTTAATGCCAATAATTCAAATTTGAACTACAAATACATGGTCCAGTTCACCAAAATGGCTAGAAAAATTATACATGTGTCCTTGGGTGCATGTTCAGGTCTCATTCCAGGAATGGGAATGATTTACAACCGTACCGGTGTCAAGGCTCATCCTCAAACATTTTGAATCTCGGTTTTTAAGTCCCCATAAATACTAAACTCACCAGAAAGTCATCAAAGGTGGCATGGTGTCACGTCATGGCACATATATGTCGTCGTAAAAACATTGTCCAATTTGGGCCAAGCTTAATTACAAACCTCTTAAAAAACTGGAGCTTCTCTCAAAGAAGCCTCGTGGTTCCGATAGGGAAACATGTTCCCCTTGTGGGCGACACGTAATCACTGCCTCTTTTCGCCTTGTTCCACGGGCAAGATGGAACGACATGATATCCGTGATGAAATTTAAACATATTCAGGGTTCATTTGGCTTTTTATACACTAATTGAGTTTCCTAGGCATTTAATGTCCATAATTCAAATCTAAACTACAAGTACATGCTCCAGTTCACCAAAGTGGCTAGAAAAATTATACATGTGTCCTTGGGTGCATGTTTGGGTCCCATGCCAGGAATGGGAACGAATTACAACAGTACCTGTGTCATGGCTCGTCCTCAAACATTCCGAATCTCGGTTTTTAAGTCCCCATAAATCCTAAACTCACCAGAAAATCATCAAAGGTGGCATGGTGCCACGTCATGGCACATATATGTTGTGGTAAAAACATTATCCAATTTGGGCCAAGCTTTATTACAAACCTCTTACAAAAACTAGAGGTTCTCTCAAAGAAGCCTCGCGGTTCTGATAGGGAAACGTGTTCCACTTGTGGGCGAAACGTAATCACTGCCTCTTTTCGCCTTTTATTTTCTTCCACGGGCAACATGGAATGAGAGAATATCTATGCTAAAATTTAAAGTTATTCAGGATTCATTTGGCCTTTTTATACACTAATTGATTTTCCAAGGCATTTAATGTCCATAATTCAAATCTGAACTACAAATACATGCTCCAGTTCACCAAAATGGCTAGAAAAATTATACATGTGTCCTTGGGTGCATGTTTAGGTCCCATGCAAGGAATGGGAAGGAATTACAACCGTATCGGTGTCATGGCTCGTCCTCAAACATTTCGAATCTCGGTTTTTAAGTCCCCATAAATTCTAAACTCACCAGAAAGTCATCAAAGGTGGCATGGTGTCACGTCATGGCACACATATGTCGTGGTAAAAACATTATCCAATTTCGGCCAAGCTTTATTACAAACCTCTTACAAAAACTGGAGCTTCTCTCAAAGAAGCCTCATGGTGTGATAGGGAAACGTGTTCCCCTTGTGGGCGAAACGTAATCACTGCCTCTTTTCGCCTTGTATTTTCTTGCACGGGCAACATGGAACGACAGGATATCCGTGCTGAAATTTAAACTTATTCAGGGTTCGTTTGGACTTTTTATACACTAATTGAGTTTCCTAGGCATTTAATGTCCATAATTCAAATCTGAACTACAAATACATGCTCCAGTTCACCAAAATGGCTAGAAAAATTATACATGTGTCCTTGGGTGCATGTTTAGGTCTCATGCCAGGAATGGGAATGAATTACAACCGTACCGGTGTCATGGCTCATCCTCAAACATTTCGAATCTTGGTTTTTAAGTCCCCATAAATCCTAACTCACCAGAAAGTCATCAAAGGTGGCATGGTGTCACGTCATGGCACATATATGTCGTGGTAAAAACATTGTCCAATTTGGGCCAAGCTTTATTACAAACCTCTTACAAAAACTAGAGCTTCTCTCAAAGAAGCCTCGTGGTTCTGATAGGGAAACGTGTTCCCCTTGTGGGCGAAACGTAATCACTGCCTCTTTTCGCCTTGTATTTTCTTCCACGGGCAACATGGAACGACAGGATATCCGTGCTGAAATTTAAACTTATTCAGGGTTCGTTTGGCCTTTTTATACACTAATTGAGTTTCCTAGGCATTTAATGTCCATAATTCAAATCTGAACTACAAATACATGCTCCAGTTCACCAAAATGGCTAGAAAAATTATACATGTGTCCTTGGGTGCATGTTTAGGTCCCATGCCAGGAATGGGAACGAATTACAACCGTACCGGTGTCATGGCTCGTCCTCAAACATTTCGAATCTTGGTTTTTAAGTCCCATAAATTCTAAACTCACCAGAAAGTCATCAAAGGTGGCATGGTGTCACGTCATGGCACATATATGTCGTGGTAAAAACATTGTCCAATTTGGGCCAAGCTTTATTACAAACCTCTTACAAAACGGAGCTTCTCTCAAAGAAGCCTCGTGGTTCCAATAGGGAAACGTGTTCCCCTTGTGGGCGAAACGTAATCACTGCCTCTTTTCGCCTTGTATTTTCTTCTACGGGCAACATGGAACGACAGGATATCCTGCTGAAATCTAAACTTATTCAGGGTTCATTTGGCCTTTTTATACACTAATTGAGTTTCCTAGGCATTTAATGTCCATAATTCAAATCTGAACTTCAAATACATGCTCCAGTTCACCAAAATGGCTAGAAAAATTATACATGTGTCCTTGGGTGCATGTTTAGGTCCCATGCCAGGAATGGGAACGAATTACAACCGTACCGGCGTCATGGCTCGTCCTCAAACATTTGGAATCTTGGTTTTTAAATCCACATAAATCCTAAACTCACCACAAAGTTATCAAAGGTGGCATGGTGTCACGTCATGGCACATATATGTTGTGGTAAAAACATTGTCCAATTTGGGCCAAGCTTTTACAAACCTCTTACAAACCGGAGCTTCTCTCAAAGAAGCCTCGTGGTTCCGATAGGGAAACGTGTTCCCCTTGTGGGCGAAACGTAATCACTGCCTCTTTTCGCCTTGTATTTTCTTCTACGGGCAACATGGAACGACAGGATATCCTGCTGAAATTTAAACTTATTCAGGGTTCGTTTGGCCTTTTTATACACTAATTGAGTTTCCTAGGCATTTAATGTCCATAATTCAAATCTGAACTACAAATACATGCTCCAGTTCACCAAAATGGCTAGAAAAATTATACATGTGTCCTTGGGTGCATGTTTAGGTCCCATGCCAGGAATGGGAACGAATTACAACCGTACCGGTGTCATGGCTCGTCCTCAAACTTTTCGAATCTTGGTTTTTAAGTCCCCATAAATCCTAAACTCACCAGAAAGTCATCAAAGGTGGCATGGTGTCACGTCATGGCACATATATGTCGTGGTAAAAACATTGTCCAATTTGGGCCAAGCTTTATTACAAACCTCTTACAAAACCTGGAGCTTCTCTCAAAGAAGCCTCGTGGTTCTGATAGGGAAACGTGTTCCCCTTGTGGGCGAAACGTAATCACTGCCTCTTTTCGCCTTGTATTTTCTTCCACGGGCAACATGGAACGACAGGATATCCGTGCTGAAATTTAAACTTATTCAGGGTTCGTTTGGCCTTTTTATACGCTAATTGAGTTTCCTAGGCATTTAATGTCCATAATTCAAATCTGAACTACAAATACATGCTCCAGTTCACCAAAATGGCTAGAAAATTATACATGTGTCCTTGGGTGCATGTTTAGGTCCCATGCCAGGAATGGGAATGAATTACAACCGTACCGGTGTCAAGGCTCATCCCCGAACATTTCGAATCTTGGTTTTTAAGTCCCCATAAATCCTAAACTCACCAGAAAGTCATCAAAGGTGGCATGGTGTCACGTCATGGCACATATATGTCGTGGTAAAAACATTGCCCAATTTGGGCCAAGCTTTATTACAAACCTCTTACAAAACTGGAGCTTCTCTCAAAGAAGCCTCGTGGTTCCGATAGGGAAACGTGTCCCCTTGTGGGCGAAAAGTAATCACTGCCTCTTTTCGCCTTGTATTTTCTTCTACGGGCAACATGGAACGACAGGATATCCGTGCTGAAATTTAAACTTATTCAGGGTTCGTTTGGCCTTTTTATACACTAATTGAGTTTCCTAGGCATTTAATGTCCATAATTCAAATCTGAACTACAAATACATGCTCCAGTTCACCAAAATGGCTAGAAAATTATACATGTGTCCTTGGGTGCATGTTTAGGTCCCATGCCAGGAATGGGAACGAATTACAACCGTACCGGTGTCATGGCTCGTCCTCAAACATTTCGAATCTCGGTTTTTAAGTCCCCATAAATCCTAAACTCACCAGAAAGTCATCAAAGGTGGCATGGTGTCACGTCATGGCACATATATGTCGTGGTAAAAACATTGTCCAATTTGGGCCAAGCTTTATTACAAACCTCTTACAAACGGAGCTTCTCTCAAAGAAGCCTCGTGGTTCCAATAGGGAAACGTGTTCCCCTTGTGGGCGAAACGTAATCACTGCCTCTTTTCGCCTTGTATTTTCTTCTACGGGCAACATGGAACGACAGGATATCCTGCTGAAATTTAAACTTATTCAGGGTTCATTTGGCCTTTTTATACACTAATTGAGTTTCCTAGGCATTTAATGTCCATAATTCAAATCTGAACTTCAAATACATGCTCCAGTTCACCAAAATGGCTAGAAAATTATACATGTGTCCTTGGGTGCATGTTTAGGTCCCATGCCAGGAATGGGAACGAATTACAACCGTACCGGCGTCATGGCTCGTCCTCAAACATTTGGAATCTTGGTTTTTAAATCCCCATAAATCCTAAACTCACCACAAAGTCATCAAAGGTGGCATGGTGTCACGTCATGGCACATATATGTTGTGGTAAAAACATTGTCCAATTTGGGCCAAGCTTTACAAACCTCTTACAAAACCGGAGCTTCTCTCAAAGAAGCCTCGTGGTTCCGATAGGGAAACGTGTTCCCCTTGTGGGCGAAACGTAATCACTGCCTCTTTTCGCCTTGTATTTTCTTCTACGGGCAACATGGAACGACAGGATATCCGTGCTGAAATTTAAACTTATTCAGGGTTCGTTTGGCCTTTTTATACACTAATTGAGTTTCCTAGGCATTTAATGTCCATAATTCAAATCTGAACTACAAATACATGCTCCAGTTCACCAAAATGGCTAGAAAAATTATACATGTGTCCTTGGGTGCATGTTTAGGTCCCATGCCAGGAATGGGAACGAATTACAACCGTACCGGTGTCATGGCTCGTCCTCAAACATTTCGAATCTTGGTTTTTAAGTCCCCATAAATCCTAAACTCACCAGAAAGTCATCAAAGGTGGCATGGTGTCACGTCATGGCACATATATGTCGTGGTAAAAACATTGTCCAATTTGGGCCAAGCTTTATTACAAACCTCTTACAAACCTAGGAGCTTCTCTCAAAGAAGCCTCGTGGTTCCGATAGGGAAACGTGTTCCCCTTGTGGGCGAAACGTAATCACTGCCTCTTTTCGCCTTGTATTTTCTTCTACGGGCAACATGGAACGACAGGATATCCTGCTGAAATCTAAACTTATTCAGGGTTCATTTGGCCTTTTTATACACTAATTGAGTTTCCTAGGCATTTAATGTCCATAATTCAAATCTGAACTTCAAATACATGCTCCAGTTCACCAAAATGGCTAGAAAATTATACATGTGTCCTTGGGTGCATGTTTAGGTCCCATGCCAGGAATGGGAACGAATTACAACCGTACCGGCGTCATGGCTCGTCCTCAAACATTTGAATCTTGGTTTTTAAATCCACATAAATCCTAAACTCACCACAAAGTTATCAAAGGTGGCATGGTGTCACGTCATGGCACATATATGTTGTGGTAAAAACATTGTCCAATTTGGGCCAAGCTTTTACAAACCTCTTACAAACCGGAGCTTCTCTCAAAGAAGCCTCGTGGTTCCAATAGGGAAACGTGTTCCCCTTGTGGGCGAAACGTAATCACTGCCTCTTTTCGCCTTGTATTTTCTTCTACGGGCAACATGGAACGACAGGATATCCTGCTGAAATTTAAACTTATTCAGGGTTCATTTGGCCTTTTTATACACTAATTGAGTTTCCTAGGCATTTAATGTCCATAATTCAAATCTGAACTTCAAATACATGCTCCAGTTCACCAAAATGGCTAGAAAATTATACATGTGTCCTTGGGTGCATGTTTAGGTCCCATGCCAGGAATGGGAACGAATTACAACCGTACCGGCGTCATGGCTCGTCCTCAAACATTTGGAATCTTGGTTTTTAAATCCCCATAAATCCTAAACTCACCACAAAGTTATCAAAGGTGGCATGGTGTCACGTCATGGCACATATATGTTGTGGTAAAAACATTGTCCAATTTGGGCCAAGCTTTTACAAACCTCTTACAAAACCGGAGCTTCTCTCAAAGAAGCCTCGTGGTTCCAATAGGGAAACGTGTTCCCCTTGTGGGCGAAACGTAATCACTGCCTCTTTTCGCCTTGTATTTTCTTCTACGGGCAACATGGAACGACAGGATATCCGTGCTGAAATTTAAACTTATTCAGGGTTCGTTTGGCCTTTTTATACACTAATTGAGTTTCCTAGGCATTTAATGTCCATAATTCAAATCTGAACTACAAATACATGCTCCAGTTCACCAAAATGGCTAGAAAAATTATACATGTGTCCTTGGGTGCATGTTTAGGTCCCATGCCAGGAATGGGAACGAATTACAACCGTACCGGTGTCATGGCTCGTCCTCAAACATTTCGAATCTTGGTTTTTAAGTCCCCATAAATCCTAAACTCACCAGAAAGTCATCAAAGGTGGCATGGTGTCACGTCATGGCACATATATGTCGTGGTAAAAACATTGTCCAATTTGGGCCAAGCTTTATTACAAACCTCTTACAAAACTGGAGCTTCTCTCAAAGAAGCCTCGTGGTTCGATAGGGAAACGTGTTCCCCTTGTGGGCGAAACGTAATCACTGCCTCTTTTCGCCTTGTATTTTCTTCTACGGGCAACATGGAACGACAGGATATCCGTGCTGAAATTTAAACTTATTCAGGGTTCGTTTGGCCTTTTTATACACTAATTGAGTTTCCTAGGCATTTAATGTCCATAATTCAAATCTGAACTACAAATACATGCTCCAGTTCACCAAAATGGCTAGAAAAATTATACATGTGTCCTTGGGTGCATGTTTAGGTCCCATGCCAGGAATGGGAACGAATTACAACCGTACCGGTGTCATGGCTCGTCCTCAAACATTTCGAATCTCGGTTTTTAAGTCCCCATAAATCCTAAACTCACCAGAAAGTCATCAAAGGTGGCATGGTGTCACGTCATGGCACATATATGTCGTGGTAAAAACATTGTCCAATTTGGGCCAAGCTTTATTACAAACCTCTTACAAAACTGGAGCTTCTCTCAAAGAAGCCTCGTGGTTCCGATAGGGAAACGTGTTCCCCTTGTGGGCGAAACGTAATCACTGCCTCTTTTCGCCTTGTATTTTCTTCTACGGGCAACATGGAACGACAGGATATCCTGCTGAAATTTAAACTTATTCAGGGTTCATTTGGCCTTTTTATACACTAATTGAGTTTCCTAGGCATTTAATGTCCATAATTCAAATCTGAACTTCAAATACATGCTCCAGTTCACCAAAATGGCTAGAAAATTATACATGTGTCCTTGGGTGCATGTTTAGGTCCCATGCCAGGAATGGGAACGAATTACAACCGTACCGGCGTCATGGCTCGTCCTCAAACATTTGGAATCTTGGTTTTTAAATCCACATAAATCCTAAACTCACCACAAAGTTATCAAAGGTGGCATGGTGTCACGTCATGGCACATATATGTTGTGGTAAAAACATTGTCCAATTTGGGCCAAGCTTTTACAAACCTCTTACAAACCGGAGCTTCTCTCAAAGAAGCCTCGTGGTTCCAATAGGGAAACGTGTTCCCCTTGTGGGCGAAACGTAATCACTGCCTCTTTTCGCCTTGTATTTTCTTCTACGGGCAACATGGAACGACAGGATATCCTGCTGAAATCTAAACTTATTCAGGGTTCATTTGGCCTTTTTATACACTAATTGAGTTTCCTAGGCATTTAATGTCCATAATTCAAATCTGAACTTCAAATACATGCTCCAGTTCACCAAAATGGCTAGAAAAATTATACATGTGTCCTTGGGTGCATGTTTAGGTCCCATGCCAGGAATGGGAACGAATTACAACCGTACCGGCGTCATGGCTCGTCCTCAAACATTTGGAATCTTGGTTTTTAAATCCACATAAATCCTAAACTCACCACAAAGTTATCAAAGGTGGCATGGTGTCACGTCATGGCACATATATGTTGTGGTAAAAACATTGTCCAATTTGGGCCAAGCTTTACAAACCTCTTACAAAACCGGAGCTTCTCTCAAAGAAGCCTCGTGGTTCCAATAGGGAAACGTGTTCCCCTTGTGGGCGAAACGTAATCACTGCCTCTTTTCGCCTTGTATTTTCTTCTACGGGCAACATGGAACGACAGGATATCCTGCTGAAATCTAAACTTATTCAGGGTTCATTTGGCCTTTTTATACACTAATTGAGTTTCCTAGGCATTTAATGTCCATAATTCAAATCTGAACTTCAAATACATGCTCCAGTTCACCAAAATGGCTAGAAAATTTATACATGTGTCCTTGGGTGCATGTTTAGGTCCCATGCCAGGAATGGGAACGAATTACAACCGTACCGGCGTCATGGCTCGTCCTCAAACATTTGGAATCTTGGTTTTTAAGTCCACATAAATCCTAAACTCACCACAAAGTTATCAAAGGTGGCATGGTGTCACGTCATGGCACATATATGTTGTGGTAAAAACATTGTCCAATTTGGGCCAAGCTTTTACAAACCTCTTACAAAACTGGAGCTTCTCTCAAAGAAGCCTCGTGGTTCCAATAGGGAAACGTGTTCCCCTTGTGGGCGAAACGTAATCACTGCCTCTTTTCGCCTTGTATTTTCTTCTACGGGCAACATGGAACGACAGGATATCCGTGCTGAAATTTAAACTTATTCAGGGTTCATTTGGCCTTTTTATACACTAATTGAGTTTCCTAGGCATTTAATGTCCATAATTCAAATCTGAACTTCAAATACATGCTCCAGTTCACCAAAATGGCTAGAAAATTATACATGTGTCCTTGGGTGCATGTTTAGGTCCCATGCCAGGAATGGGAACGAATTACAACCGTACCGGTGTCATGGCTCGTCCTCAAACATTTCGAATCTTGGTTTTTAAATCCACATAAATCCTAAACTCACCACAAAGTCATCAAAGGTGGCATGGTGTCACGTCATGGCACATATATGTCGTGGTAAAAACATTGTCCAATTTGGGCCAAGCTTTTACAAACCTCTTACAAAACCGGAGCTTCTCTCAAAGAAGCCTCGTGGTTCCAATAGGGAAACGTGTTCCCCTTGTGGGCGAAACGTAATCACTGCCTCTTTTCGCCTTGTATTTTCTTCTACGGGCAACATGGAACGACAGGATATCCTGCTGAAATTTAAACTTATTCAGGGTTCATTTGGCCTTTTTATACACTAATTGAGTTTCCTAGGCATTTAATGTCCATAATTCAAATCTGAACTTCAAATACATGCTCCAGTTCACCAAAATGGCTAGAAAATTTATACATGTGTCCTTGGGTGCATGTTTAGGTCCCATGCCAGGAATGGGAACGAATTACAACCGTACCGGCGTCATGGCTCGTCCTCAAACATTTGGAATCTTGGTTTTTAAATCCACATAAATCCTAAACTCACCACAAAGTTATCAAAGGTGGCATGGTGTCACGTCATGGCACATATATGTTGTGGTAAAAACATTGTCCAATTTGGGCCAAGCTTTACAAACCTCTTACAAAACCGGAGCTTCTCTCAAAGAAGCCTCGTGGTTCCAATAGGGAAACGTGTTCCCCTTGTGGGCGAAACGTAATCACTGCCTCTTTTCGCCTTGTATTTTCTTCTACGGGCAACATGGAACGACAGGATATCCTGCTGAAATCTAAACTTATTCAGGGTTCATTTGGCCTTTTTATACACTAATTGAGTTTCCTAGGCATTTAATGTCCATAATTCAAATCTGAACTTCAAATACATGCTCCAGTTCACCAAAATGGCTAGAAAATTTATACATGTGTCCTTGGGTGCATGTTTAGGTCCCATGCCAGGAATGGGAACGAATTACAACCGTACCGGCGTCATGGCTCGTCCTCAAACATTTGGAATCTTGGTTTTTAAATCCACATAAATCCTAAACTCACCACAAAGTTATCAAAGGTGGCATGGTGTCACGTCATGGCACATATATGTTGTGGTAAAAACATTGTCCAATTTGGGCCAAGCTTTACAAACCTCTTACAAACCGGAGCTTCTCTCAAAGAAGCCTCGTGGTTCCAATAGGGAAACGTGTTCCCCTTGTGGGCGAAACGTAATCACTGCCTCTTTTCGCCTTGTATTTTCTTCTACGGGCAACATGGAACGACAGGATATCCTGCTGAAATCTAAACTTATTCAGGGTTCATTTGGCCTTTTTATACACTAATTGAGTTTCCTAGGCATTTAATGTCCATAATTCAAATCTGAACTTCAAATACATGCTCCAGTTCACCAAAATGGCTAGAAAAATTATACATGTGTCCTTGGGTGCATGTTTAGGTCCCATGCCAGGAATGGGAACGAATTACAACCGTACCGGTGTCATGGCTCGTCCTCAAACATTTGGAATCTTGGTTTTTAAATCCACATAAATCCTAAACTCACCACAAAGTTATCAAAGGTGGCATGGTGTCACGTCATGGCACATATATGTTGTGGTAAAAACATTGTCCAATTTGGGCCAAGCTTTTACAAACCTCTTACAAACCGGAGCTTCTCTCAAAGAAGCCTCGTGGTTCCAATAGGGAAACGTGTTCCCCTTGTGGGCGAAACGTAATCACTGCCTCTTTTCGCCTTGTATTTTCTTCTACGGGCAACATGGAACGACAGGATATCCTGCTGAAATCTAAACTTATTCAGGGTTCATTTGGCCTTTTTATACACTAATTGAGTTTCCTAGGCATTTAACGTCCATAATTCAAATCTGAACTTCAAATACATGCTCCAGTTCACCAAAATGGCTAGAAAATTATACATGTGTCCTTGGGTGCATGTTTAGGTCCCATGCCAGGAATGGGAACGAATTACAACCGTACCGGCGTCATGGCTCGTCCTCAAACATTTGGAATCTTGGTTTTTAAATCCACATAAATCCTAAACTCACCACAAAGTTATCAAAGGTGGCATGGTGTCACGTCATGGCACATATATGTTGTGGTAAAAACATTGTCCAATTTGGGCCAAGCTTTTACAAACCTCTTACAAAACCGGAGCTTCTCTCAAAGAAGCCTCGTGGTTCCAATAGGGAAACGTGTTCCCCTTGTGGGCGAAACGTAATCACTGCCTCTTTTCGCCTTGTATTTTCTTCTACGGGCAACATGGAACGACAGGATATCCTGCTGAAATTTAAACTTATTCAGGGTTCGTTTGGCCTTTTTATACACTAATTGAGTTTCCTAGGCATTTAATGTCCATAATTCAAATCTGAACTACAAATACATGCTCCAGTTCACCAAAATGGCTAGAAAAATTATACATGTGTCCTTGGGTGCATGTTTAGGTCCCATGCCAGGAATGGGAACGAATTACAACCGTACCGGTGTCATGGCTCGTCCTCAAACATTTGAATCTTGGTTTTTAATCCCCATAAATCCTAAACTCACCAGAAAGTCATCAAAGGTGGCATGGTGTCACGTCATGGCACATATATGTCGTGGTAAAAACATTGTCCAATTTGGGCCAAGCTTTTACAAACCTCTTACAAAACCGGAGCTTCTCTCAAAGAAGCCTCGTGGTTCCGATAGGGAAACGTGTTCCCCTTGTGGGCGAAACGTAATCACTGCCTCTTTTCGCCTTGTATTTTCTTCTACGGGCAACATGGAACGACAGGATATCCTGCTGAAATTTAAACTTATTCAGGGTTCGTTTGGCCTTTTATACACTAATTGAGTTTCCTAGGCATTTAATGTCCATAATTCAAATCTGAACTACAAATACATGCTCCAGTTCACCAAAATGGCTAGAAAAATTATACATGTGTCCTTGGGTGCATGTTTAGGTCCCATGCCAGGAATGGGAACGAATTACAACCGTACCGGTGTCATGGCTCGTCCTCAAACATTTGGAATCTTGGTTTTTAAGTCCCCATAAATCCTAAACTCACCACAAAGTCATCAAAGGTGGCATGGTGTCACGTCATGGCACATATATGTCGTGGTAAAAACATTGTCCAATTTGGGCCAAGCTTATTACAAACCTCTTACAAAACTGGAGCTTCTCTCAAAGAAGCCTCGTGGTTCCGATAGGGAAACGTGTTCCCCTTGTGGGCGAAACGTAATCACTGCCTCTTTTCGCCTTGTATTTTCTTCTACGGGCAACATGGAACGACAGGATATCCGTGCTGAAATTTAAACTTATTCAGGGTTCGTTTGGCCTTTTTATACACTAATTGAGTTTCCTAGGCATTTAATGTCCATAATTCAAATCTGAACTACAAATACATGCTCCAGT
Organism: Triticum aestivum; assembly: GCF_018294505.1. Classification (NCBI taxonomy): domain Eukaryota; kingdom Viridiplantae; phylum Streptophyta; class Magnoliopsida; order Poales; family Poaceae; genus Triticum; species Triticum aestivum. Next base: position 252,305,043 of record NC_057811.1, read on the forward strand.
TCACCAAAATGGCTAGAAAAATTATACATGTGTCCTTGGGTGCATGTTTAGGTCCCATGCCAGGAATGGGAACGAATTACAACCGTACCGGTGTCATGGCTCGTCCTCAAACATTTCGAATCTTGGTTTTTAAGTCCCCATAAATCCTAAACTCACCAGAAAGTCATCAAAGGTGGCATGGTGTCACGTCATGGCACATATATGTCGTGGTAAAAACATTGTCCAATTTGGGCCAAGCTTATTACAAACCTCTTACAAAACTGGAGCTTCTCTCAAAGAAGCCTCGTGGTTCCGATAGGGAAACGTGTTCCCCTTGTGGGCGAAACGTAATCACTGCCTCTTTTCGCCTTGTATTTTCTTCTACGGGCAACATGGAACGACAGGATATCCGTGCTGAAATTTAAACTTATTCAGGGTTCGTTTGGCCTTTTTATACACTAATTGAGTTTCCTAGGCATTTAATGTCCATAATTCAAATCTGAACTACAAATACATGCTCCAGTTCACCAAAATGGCTAGAAAAATTATACATGTGTCCTTGGGTGCATGTTTAGGTCCCATGCCAGGAATGGGAACGAATTACAACCGTACCGGTGTCATGGCTCGTCCTCAAACATTTCGAATCTCGGTTTTTAAGTCCCCATAAATCCTAAACTCACCAGAAAGTCATCAAAGGTGGCATGGTGTCACGTCATGGCACATATATGTCGTGGTAAAAACATTGTCCAATTTGGGCCAAGCTTTATTACAAACCTCTTACAAAACTGGAGCTTCTCTCAAAGAAGCCTCGTGGTTCCGATAGGGAAACGTGTTCCCCTTGTGGGCGAAACGTAATCACTGCCTCTTTTCGCCTTGTATTTTCTTCCACGGGCAACATGGAACGACAGGATATCCGTGCTGAAATTTAAACTTATTCAGGGTTCGTTTGGCCTTTTTATACACTAATTGAGTTTCCTAGGCATTTAATGTCCATAATTCAAATCTGAACTACAAATACATGCTCCAGTTCACCAAAATGGCTAGAAAAATTTATACATGTGTCCTTGGGTGCATGTTTAGGTCCCATGCCAGGAATGGGAACGAATTACAACCGTACCGGTGTCATGGCTCGTCCTCAAACATTTGAATCTCGGTTTTTAAGTCCCCATAAATCCTAAACTCACCAGAAAGTCATCAAAGGTGGCATGGTGTCACGTCATGGCACATATATGTTGTCGTAAAAACATTGTCCAATTTGGGCCAAGCTTTATGACAAACCACTTAAAAAATTGGAGCTTCTCTCAAAGAAGCCTCGTGGTTCCGATAGGGAAACGTGTTCCCCTTGTGGGCGAAACGTAATCACTGCCTCTTTTCGCCTTGTATTTTCTTCTACGGGCAACATGGAACGACAGGATATCCTGCTGAAATTTAAACTTATTCAGGGTTCGTTTGGCCTTTTTATACACTAATTGAGTTTCCTAGGCATTTAATGTCCATAATTCAAATCTGAACTACAAATACATGCTGCAGTTCACCAAAATGGCTAGAAAAATTATACGTGTGTCCTTGGGTGCATGTTTAGGTCCCATGCCAGGAATGGGAACGAATTACAACCGTACCGGTGTCATGGCTCGTCCTCAAACATTTCGAATCTTGGTTTTTAAGTCCCCATAAATCCTAAACTCACCAGAAAGTCATCAAAGGTGGCATGGTGTCACGTCATGGCACATATATGTCGTGGTAAAAACATTGTCCAATTTGGGCCAAGCTTTTACAAACCTCTTACAAACTGGAGCTTCTCTCAAAGAAGCCTCGTGGTTCCGATAGGGAAACGTGTTCCCCTTGTGGGCGAAACGTAATCACTGCCTCTTTTCGCCTTGTATTTTCTTCCACGGGCAACATGGAACGACAGGATATCCGTGCTGAAATTTAAACTTATTCAGGGTTCGTTTGGCCTTTTTATACACTAATTGAGTTTCCTAGGCATTTAATGTCCATAATTCAAATCTGAACTACAAATACATGCTCCAGTTCACCAAAATGGCTAGAAAAATTATACATGTATCCTTGGGTGCATGTTTAGGTCCCATGCCAGGAATGGGAACGAATTACAACCGTACCGGTGTCATGGCTCGTCCTCAAACATTTCGAATCTCGGTTTTTAAGTCCCCATAAATCCTAAACTCACCAGAAAGTCATCAAAGGTGGCATGGTGTCACGTCATGGCACATTTATGTCGTGGTAAAAACTTTGTCCAATTTGGGCCAAGCTTTATTACAAACCTCTTACAAAACTGGAGCTTCTCTCAAAGAAGCCTCGTGGTTCCGATAGGGAAACGTGTTCCCCTTGTGGGCGAAACGTAATCACTGCCTCTTTTCGCCTTGTATTTTCTTCTACGGGCAACATGGAACGACAGGATATCCTGCTGAAATTTAAACTTATTCAGGGTTCGTTTGGCCTTTTTATACACTAATTGAGTTTCCTAGGCATTTAATGTCCATAATTCAAATCTGAACTACAAATACATGCTCCAGTTCACCAAAATGGCTAGAAAAATTATACATGTGTCCTTGGGTGCATGTTTAGGTCCCATGCCAGGAATGGGAACGAATTACAACCGTACCGGTGTCATGGCTCGTCCTCAAACATTTGAATCTTGGTTTTTAAGTCCCCATAAATCCTAAACTCACCAGAAAGTCATCAAAGGTGGCATGGTGTCACGTCATGGCACATATATGTTGTGGTAAAAACATTGTCCAATTTGGGCCAAGCTTTTACAAACCTCTTACAAAACTGGAGCTTCTCTCAAAGAAGCCTCGTGGTTCCGATAGGGAAACGTGTTCCCCTTGTGGGCGAAACGTAATCACTGCCTCTTTTCGCCTTGTATTTTCTTCTACGGGCAACATGGAACGACAGGATATCCTGCTGAAATCTAAACTTATTCAGGGTTCATTTGGCCTTTTTATACACTAATTGAGTTTCCTAGGCATTTAATGTCCATAATTCAAATCTGAACTTCAAATACATGCTCCAGTTCACCAAAATGGCTAGAAAATTTATACATGTGTCCTTGGGTGCATGTTTAGGTCCCATGCCAGGAATGGGAACGAATTACAACCGTACCGGCGTCATGGCTCGTCCTCAAACATTTGGAATCTTGGTTTTTAAATCCACATAAATCCTAAACTCACCACAAAGTTATCAAAGGTGGCATGGTGTCACGTCATGGCACATATATGTTGTGGTAAAAACATTGTCCAATTTGGGCCAAGCTTTTACAAACCTCTTACAAACCGGAGCTTCTCTCAAAGAAGCCTCGTGGTTCCAATAGGGAAACGTGTTCCCCTTGTGGGCGAAACGTAATCACTGCCTCTTTTCGCCTTGTATTTTCTTCTACGGGCAACATGGAACGACAGGATATCCTGCTGAAATTTAAACTTATTCAGGGTTCGTTTGGCCTTTTTATACACTAATTGAGTTTCCTAGGCATTTAATGTCCATAATTCAAATCTGAACTACAAATACATGCTCCAGTTCACCAAAATGGCTAGAAAATTATACATGTGTCCTTGGGTGCATGTTTAGGTCCCATGCCAGGAATGGGAACGAATTACAACCGTACCGGTGTCATGGCTCGTCCTCAAACATTTCGAATCTTGGTTTTTAAATCCCCATAAATCCTAAACTCACCAGAAAGTCATCAAAGGTGGCATGGTGTCACGTCATGGCACATATATGTTGTGGTAAAAACATTGTCCAATTTGGGCCAAGCTTATTACAAACCTCTTACAAAACTGGAGCTTCTCTCAAAGAAGCCTCGTGGTTCCGATAGGGAAACGTGTTCCCCTTGTGGGCGAAACGTAATCACTGCCTCTTTTCGCCTTGTATTTTCTTCTACGGGCAACATGGAACGACAGGATATCCTGCTGAAATCTAAACTTATTCAGGGTTCATTTGGCCTTTTTATACACTAATTGAGTTTCCTAGGCATTTAATGTCCATAATTCAAATCTGAACTTCAAATACATGCTCCAGTTCACCAAAATGGCTAGAAAATTTATACATGTGTCCTTGGGTGCATGTTTAGGTCCCATGCCAGGAATGGGAACGAATTACAACCGTACCGGCGTCATGGCTCGTCCTCAAACATTTGGAATCTTGGTTTTTAAATCCACATAAATCCTAAACTCACCACAAAGTTATCAAAGGTGGCATGGTGTCACGTCATGGCACATATATGTTGTGGTAAAAACATTGTCCAATTTGGGCCAAGCTTTACAAACCTCTTACAAAACCGGAGCTTCTCTCAAAGAAGCCTCGTGGTTCCAATAGGGAAACGTGTTCCCCTTGTGGGCGAAACGTAATCACTGCCTCTTTTCGCCTTGTATTTTCTTCTACGGGCAACATGGAACGACAGGATATCCTGCTGAAATCTAAACTTATTCAGGGTTCATTTGGCCTTTTTATACACTAATTGAGTTTCCTAGGCATTTAATGTCCATAATTCAAATCTGAACTACAAATACATGCTCCAGTTCACCAAAATGGCTAGAAAAATTATACATGTGTCCTTGGGTGCATGTTTAGGTCCCATGCCAGGAATGGGAACGAATTACAACCGTACCGGTGTCATGGCTCGTCCTCAAACATTTCGAATCTCGGTTTTTAAGTCCCCATAAATCCTAAACTCACCAGAAAGTCATCAAAGGTGGCATGGTGTCACGTCATGGCACATATATGTCGTGGTAAAAACATTGTCCAATTTGGGCCAAGCTTTATTACAAACCTCTTAAAAACGGAGCTTCTCTCAAAGAAGCCTCGTGGTTCTGATAGGGAAACGTTTTCCCCTTGTGGGCGAAACGTAATCACTGCCTCTTTTTGCCTTGTATTTTCTTCCACGGGCAACATGGAACCAGAGGATATCCGTGCTGAAATTTAAACTTATTCAGGGTTCGTTTGGCCTTTTTATACACTAATTGAGTTTCCTAGGCATTTAATGTCCATAATTCAAATCTGAACTACAAATACATGCTCCAGTTCACCAAAATGGCTAGAAAAATTATACATGTGTCCTTGGGTGCATGTTTAGGTCCATGCCAGGAATGGGAATGAATTACAACCGTACCGGTGTCATGGCTCGTCCTCAAACATTTCGAATCTCGGTTTTTAAGTCCCCATAAATCCTAAACTCACCAGAAGTCATCAAAGGTGGCATGGTGTCACGTCATGGCACATATATGTCGTGGTAAAAACATTGTCCAATTTGGGCCAAGCTTTATTACAAACCTCTTACAAACTGGAGCTTCTCTCAAAGAAGCCTCGTGGTTCCGATAGGGAAACGTGTTCCCCTTGTGGGCGAAACGTAATCACTGCCTCTTTTTCGCCTTGTATTTTCTTCCACGGGCAACATGGAACGACATGATATCCGTGCTGAAATTTAAACTTATTCAGGGTTCGTTTGGCCTTTTTATACACTAATTGAGTTTCCTAGGCATTTAATGTCCATAATTCAAATCTGAACTACAAATACATGCTCCAGTTCACCAAAATGGCTAGAAAATTATACATGTGTCCTTGGGTGCATGTTTAGGTCCCATGCCAGGAATGGGAACGAATTACAACCGTACCGGCGTCATGGCTCGTCCTCAAACATTTGGAATCTTGGTTTTTAAATCCCCATAAATCCTAAACTCACCACAAAGTCATCAAAGGTGGCATGGTGTCACGTCATGGCACATATATGTTGTGGTAAAAACATTGTCCAATTTGGGCCAAGCTTTTACAAACCTCTTACAAACGGAGCTTCTCTCAAAGAAGCCTCGTGGTTCCGATAGGGAAACGTGTTCCCCTTGTGGGCGAAACGTAATCACTGCCTCTTTTCGCCTTGTATTTTCTTCTACGGGCAACATGGAACGACAGGATATCCTGCTGAAATTTAAACTTATTCAGGGTTCGTTTGGCCTTTTTATACACTAATTGAGTTTCCTAGGCATTTAATGTCCATAATTCAAATCTGAACTACAAATACATGCTCCAGTTCACCAAAATGGCTAGAAAATTATACATGTGTCCTTGGGTGCATGTTTAGGTCCCATGCCAGGAATGGGAACGAATTACAACCGTACCGGTGTCATGGCTCGTCCTCAAACATTTGGAATCTCGGTTTTTAAGTCCCCATAAATCCTAAACTCACCACAAAGTCATCAAAGGTGGCATGGTGTCACGTCATGGCACATATATGTCGTGGTAAAAACATTGTCCAATTTGGGCCAAGCTTTATTACAAACCTCTTACAAACGGAGCTTCTCTTAAAGAAGCCTCGTGGTTCCGATAGGGAAACGTGTTCCCCTTGTGGGCGAAACGATAATCACTGCCTCTTTTCGCCTTGTATTTTCTTCTACGGGCAACATGGAACGACAGGATATCCGTGCTGAAATTTAAACTTATTCAGGGTTCGTTTGGCCTTTTTATACACTAATTGAGTTTCCTAGGCATTTAATGTCCATAATTCAAATCTGAACTACAAATACATGCTCCAGTTCACCAAAATGGCTAGAAAAATTATACATGTGTCCTTGGGTGCATGTTTAGGTCCCATGCCAGGAATGGGAACGAACTACAACTGTACCGGCATCATGGCTCCTCCTCAAACATTTCGAATCTCGGTTTTTAAGTCCCCATAAATCCTAAACTCACCAAAAAGTCATCAAAGGTGGCATGGTGTCACGTCATGGCACAGATATGTCGTGGTAAAAACATTGTCCAATTTGGGCCAAGCTTTATTACAAACCTCTTACAAACTGGAGCTTCTCTCAAAGAAGCCTCGTGGTTCCGATAGGGAAACATGTTCCTCTTGTGGGCGAAACTTAATCACTGCCTCTTTTCGCCTTGTGTTTTCTTCTACGGGCAACATGGAACGACAGGATATCCTGCTGAAATTTAAACTTATTCAGGGTTCGTTTGGCCTTTTTATACACTAATTGAGTTTCCTAGGCATTTAATGTCCATAATTCAAATCTGAACTACAAATACATGCTCCAGTTCACCAAAATGGCTAGAAAAATTATACATGTGTCCTTGGGTGCATGTTTAGGTCCCATGCCAGGAATGGGAATGAATTACAACCGTACCGGTGTCATGGCTCGTCCTCAAACATTTCGAATCTCGGTTTTTAAGTCCCCATAAATCCTAAACTCACACGAAGTCATCAAAGGTGGCATGGTGTCACGTCATGGCACATATATGTCGTGGTAAAAACATTGTCCAATTTGGGCCAAGCTTTATTACAAACCTCTTACAAACTGGCTTCTCTCAAAGAAGCCTCGTGGTTCCGATAGGGAAACGTGTTCCCCTTGTGGGCGAAATGTAATCACTGCCTCTTTTCGTCTTGTATTTTCTTCTACGGGCGACATGGAACGACAGGATATCCGTGCTGAAATTTAAACTTATTCAGGATTCGTTAGGCCTTTTTATACACTAATTGAGTTTCCTAGGCATTTAATGTCCATAATTCAAATCTGAACTACAAATACATGCTCCAGTTCACCAAAATGGCTAGAAAAAGATTATACATGTGCCCTTGGGTGCATGTTTAGGTCTCATGCCAGGAATGGGAATGAATTACAACCGTACTGGTGTCCTGGCTCGTCCTCAAACATTTCGAATCTCGGTTTTTAAGTCCCCATAAATCCTAAACTCACCACGAAGGCATCAAAGGTGGCATGGTGTCACGTCATGGCACATATATGTCATGGTAAAAACATTGTCCAATTTGGGCCAAGCTTTATTACAAACCCCTTAAAACTTCTCTCAAAGAAGGCTCGTGGTTCCGATCGGGAAACGTGTTCCGCTTGTGGGCGAAATGTAATCACTGCCTTTTTTCGCCTTCTATTTTCTTCCACGGGAAACATGCAACGACATGATATCTGTGCTGAAATTTAAAATTATTCAGGGTTCATTTGGCCTTTTTATACACTAATTGAGTTTCCTAGGCATTTAATGTCCATAATTCGAATCTTAACTACAAATACATGCTCCAGTTCACCAAAATGGCTAGAAAAAGATTATACAGTTGTCCTTGGGTGCATGTTTTGGTCTCATGCCAGGAATGGGAATGAATTACAACCGTACTGGTGTCCTGGCTCGTCCTCAAACATTTCGAATCTCGGTTTTTAAGTCCCCATAAATCCTAAACTCACCACGAAGGCATCAAAGGTGGCATGGTGTCACGTCATGGCACATATATGTCGTGGTAAAAACATTGTCCAATTTGGGCCAAGCTTTATTACAAACCCCTTAAAACTTCTCTCAAAGAAGGCTCGTGGTTCCGATCGGGAAACGTGTTCCCCTTGTGGGCGAAATGTAATCACTGCCTTTTTTCGCCTTCTATTTTCTTCCACGGGAAACATGCAACGACATGATATCTGTGCTGAAATTTAAAATTATTCAGGGTTCGTTTGGCCTTTTTATACACTGATTGAGTTTCCTAGGCATTTAATGTCCATAATTCGAATCTTAACTACAAATACATGCTCCAGTTCACCAAAATGGCTAGAAAAAGATTATACATGTGTCCTTGGGTGCATGTTTTGGTCTCATGCCAGGAATGGGAATGAATTACAACCGTACTGGTGTCCTGGCTCGTCCTCAAACATTTCGAATCTCGGTTTTTAAGTCCCCATAAATCCTAAACTCACCACGAAGGCATCAAAGGTGGCATGGTGTCACATCATGGCACATATATGTCGTGGTAAAAACATTGTCCAATTTGGGCCAAGCTTTATTACAAACCCCTTAAAACTTCTCTCAAAGAAGGCTCGTGGTTCCGATCGGGAAACGTGTTCCCCTTGTGGGCGAAATGTAATCACTGCCTCTTTTCGCCTTGTATTTTGTTCCACGGGCAACATGGAACGACAGGATATCCATTCTGAAATTTGAACTTATTCATGGTTCGTTTGGCCTTTTTATGCACTAATTGAGTTTCCTAGGCATTTAATGTCCATAATTCGAATCTTAACTACAAATACATGCTCCAGTTCACCAAAATGGCTAGAAAAAGATTATACATGTGTCCTTGGGTGCATGTTTAGGTCTCATTCCAGGAATGGGAATGAATTACAACCGTACCGGTGTCCTGGCTCGTCCTCAAACATTTCGAATCTCGGTTTTTAAGTCCCCATAAATCCTAAACTCACCAGAAAGTCATCAAAGGAGGCATGGTGTCACGTCATGACCCATATATGTCGTCGTAAAAACATTGTCCAATTTGGGCCAAGCTTTATTACAAACCTCTTAAAACTTCTCTCAAAGAAGGCTCATGGTTCCGATAGGGAAACGTGTTCCCCTTGTGGGCGAAATGTAATCACTGCCTCTTTTCGCCTTGTATTTTCTTCCACGGGCAACATGCAACGACATGATACCTGTGCTGAAATTTAAAATTATTCAGGGTTCGTTTGGCCTTTTTGTACACTAATTGAGTTTCCTAGGCATTTAATGTCCATAATTCAAATCTTAACTACAAATACATGCTCCAGTTCACCAAAATGGCTAGAAAAAGATTATACATGTGTCCTTGGGTGCATGTTTAGGTCTCATGCCAGGAATGGGAATGAATTACAACCGTACTGGTGTCCTGGCTCGTCCTCAAACATTTCGAATCTCGGTTTTTAAGTCCCCATAAATCCTAAACTCACTAGGAAGGCATCAAAGGTGGCATGGTGTCACGTCATGGCACATATATGTCATGGTAAAAACATTGTCCAATTTGGGCTAAGCTTTATTACAAACCTCTTACAAAAATTGGAGCTTCTCTCAAGGAAGCCTCGTGGTTTTGATAGGGAAACGTGTTCCCCTTGTGGGCAAAATAATCACTGCCTCTTTTCGCCTTGTATTTTGTTCCACGGGCAAGATGGAACGACAGGATATCCGTTCTGAAATTTAAACTTATTCATGGTTCGTTGGCCTTTTTATACACTAATTGAGTTTCCTAGGCATTTAATGTCCATAATTCAAATCTGAACTTCAAATACATGCTCCAATTCACCAAAATGGCTAGAAAAATTATACATGTGTCCTTGGGTGCATGCTCAGGTCCCATGCCAGGAATGGGAATGAATTACAACCGTACCGGTGTCAAGGCTCATCCCCAAACATTTCGAATCTTAGTTTTTAAGTCCCCATAAATCCTAAACTCACCAGAAAGTCATCAAAGGTGGCATGGTGTCACGTCATGGCACATATATGTCATGGTAAAAACATTGCCCAATTTGGGCCAAGCTTTATTACAAACCTCTTACAAAAACTGGAGATTCTCTCAAAGAAGCCTCGTGGTTCCGATAGGGAAACGTGTCCCCCTTGTGGGCGAAACGTAATCACTGCCTCTTTTCGCCTTGTATTTTCTTCTACGGGCAACATGGATTGACAGGATATCTGTGCTGAAATTTAAACTTATTCAGGGTTCGTTTGGCCTTTTTATACACTAATTGAGTTTCCTAGGCATTTAATGTCCATAATTCAAATATGAACTACAAATACATGCTCCAGTTCACCAAAATGGGTAGAAAAATTATACATGTGTCCTTGGGTGCATGTTTAGGTCCCATGCCAGGAATGGGAACAAATTACAACAGTACCGGTGTCATGGCTCATCCTAAAACGTTTCAAATCTTGGTTTTTAAGTCCCCATAAATCATAAACTCACCAGAAAGTCATTAAAGGTGGCAAGGTGTCACGTCATGGCACATATATGTCGTGGTAAAAACATTGTCCTATTTGGGCCAAGCTTTATTACAAACCTCTTAAAAACTGGAGCTTCCCTCAAAGAAGCCTCGTGGTTCCGATAGGGAAACGTGTTCCCCTTGTGGGCGAAACGTAATCACTGCCTCGTTTCGCCTTGTATTTTCTTTCACGGGCAACATGGAACGACATGATATCCGTGCTGAAATTTTGAATTATTCAGGGTTCGTTTGGCCTTTTTATACAGTAATTGAGTTTCCTAGGCATTTAATGTCCGAAATTCAAATCTGAACTACAAATACATCCTCCAGTTCACCAAAATGGCTAGAAAAAAAATGATACATGTGTCCTTGGGTGCATGTTTAGGTCTCATTCCAGGAATGGGAATGAATTACAACCGTACCGGTGTCCTGGCTCGTCCTCAAACATTTCGAATCTCGGTTTTTAAGTCCCCATAAATCCTAAACTCACCAGAAAGTCATCAAAGGAGGCATGGTGTCACGTCATGACCCATATATGTCGTCGTAAAAACATTGTCCAATTTGGGCCAAGCTTTATTACAAACCTCTTAAAACTTCTCTCAAAGAAGGCTCGTGGTTCCGATAAGGAAACGTGTTCCCCTTGTGGGCGAAATGTAATCACTTCCTCTTTTCGCCTTGTATTTTCTTCCACAGGCAACATGCAACGACATGATACCTGTGCTGAAATTTAAAATTATTCAGGGTTCGTTTGGCCTTTTTATACACTAATTGAGTTTCCTAGGCATTTAATGTCCATAATTCAAATCTTAACTACAAATACATGCTCCAGTTCACCAAAATGGCTAGAAAAAGATTATACATGTGTCCTTGGGTGCATGTTTAGGTCTCATGCCAGGAATGGGAATGAATTACAACCGTACTGGTGTCCTGGCTCGTCCTCAAACATTTCGAATCTCGGTTTTTAAGTCCCCATAAATCCTAAACTCACCACGAAGGCATCAAAGGTGGCATGGTGTCACGTTATGGCACATATATGTCGTGGGAAAAACATTGTCCAATTTGGGCCAAGCTTTATTACAACCCCTTAAAACTTCTCTCAAAGAAGGCTCGTGGTTCCGATAGGGAAACGTGTTCCCCTTGTGGGCGAAATGTAATCACTGCCTCTTTTCGCCTTGTATTTTCTTCCACGGGCAACATGCAACGACATGATATCTGTGCTGAAATATAAAATTATTCAAGGTTCGTTTCGCCTTTTTATACACTAATTGAGTTTCCTAGGCATTTAATGTCCATAATTCAAATCTTAACTCCAAATACATGCTCCAGTTCACCAAAATGGCTAGAAAAAGATTATACATGTGTCCTTGGGTGCATGTTTAGGTCTCATGCCAGGAATGGGAATGAATTACAACCGTACTGGTGTCCTGGCTCGTCCTCAAACATTTCGAATCTCGGTTTTTAAGTCCCCATAAATCCTAAACTCACCACGAAGGCATCAAAGGAGGCATGGTGTCACGTCATGGCACATATATGTCGTGGTAAAAACATTGTCCAATTTGGGCCAAGCTTTATTACAAACCTCTTACAAAAATTGGAGCTTCTCTCAAGGAAGCCTCGTGGTTTTGATAGGGAAACGTGTTCCCCTTGTGGGCAAAATAATCACTGCCTCATTTCGCCTTGTATTTTGTTCCACGGGCAACATGGAACGACAGGATATCCATTCTGAAATTTGAACTTATTCATGGTTCGTTTGGCCTTTTTATGCACTAATTGAGTTTCCTAGGCATTTAATGTCCATAATTCAAATCTGAACTACAATTACATGCTCCAGTTCACCAAAATGGCTAGAAAAAAATGATACGTGTGTCCTTGGGTGCATGTTTAGGTCTCATTCCAGGAATGGGAATGAATTACAACCGTACCGGTGTCCTGGCTCGTCCTCAAACATTTTGAATCTCGGTTTTTAAGTCCCCATAAATCCTAAACTCACCAGAAAGTCATCAAAGGAGGCATGGTGTCACGTCATGACCCATATATGTCGTCGTAAAAACATTGTCCAATTTGGGCCAAGGTTTATTACAAACCTCTTAAAACTTCTCTCAAAGAAGGCTCATGGTTCCGATAGGGAAACGTGTTCCCCTTGTGGGCAAAATGTAATCACTGCCTCTTTTCGCCTTGTATTTTTTTCCACGGGCAACATGCAACGACATGATACCTGTGCTGAAATTTAAAATTATTCAGGGTTCGTTTGGCCTTTTTATACACTAATTGAGTTTCCTAGGCATTTAATGTCCATAATTCAAATCTTAACTACAAATACATGCTCCAGTTCACCAAAATGGCTATAAAAAGATTATACATGTGTCCTTGGGTGCATGTTTAGGTCTCATGCCAGGAATGGGAATGAATTACAACCGTACTGGTGTCCTGGCTCGTCCTCAAACATTTCGAATCTCGGTTTTTAAGTCCCCATAAATCCTAAACTCACCACGAAGGAATCAAAGGTGGCATGGTGTCACGTTATGGCACATATATGTCGTGGGAAAAACATTGTCCAATTTGGGCCAAGCTTTATTACAAACCCCTTAAAACTTCTCTCGAAGAAGGCTCGTGGTTCCGATAGGGAAACGTGTTCCCCTTGTGGGCGAAATGTATTCACTGCCTCTTTTCGCCTTGTATTTTCTTCCACGGGCAACATGCAACGACATGATATCTGTGCTGAAATATAAAATTATTCAAGGTTCGTTTCGCCTTTTTATACACTAATTGAGTTTCCCAGGCATTTAATGTCCATAATTCAAATCTTAACTCCAAATACATGCTCCAGTTCACCAAAATGGCTAGAAAAAGATTATACATGTGTCCTTGGGTGCATGTTTAGGTCTCATGCCAGGAATGGGAATGAATTACAACCGTACTAGTGTCCTGGCTCGTCCTCAAACATTTCGAATCTCGGTTTTTAAGTCCCCATAAATCCTAAACTCACCACGAAGGCATCAAAGGAGGCTTGGTGTCACGTCATGCCACATATAGGTCGTGGTAAAAACATTGTCCAATTTGGGCCAAGCTTTATTACAAACCTCTTACAAAAATTGGAGCTTCTCTCAAGGAAGCCTCGTGGTTTTGATAGGGAAACGTGTTCCCCTTGTGGGCAAAATAATCACTGCCTCTTTTCGCCTTGTATTTTGTTCCACGGGCAACATGGAACGACAGGATATCCATTCTGAAATTTGAACTTATTCATGGTTCGTTTGGCCTTTTTATACACTAATTGAGTTTCCTAGGCATTTAATGTCCATAATTCAAATCTGAACTACAAATCCATGCTGCAGTTCACCAAAATGGCAAGAAATATTATGCATATGTCCTTGGGTGCATGTTTAGGTCCCATGCCAGGAATGGGAACGAATTACAACCGTATCGGTGTCATGGCTCGTCCTCAAACATTTCGAATCTCGGATTTTAAGTCCCCATAAATTCTAAACTCAACAGAATGTCATCAAAGGTGGCATGGTGTCACGTCATGGCACATATATGTCGTAGTAAAAAAATTGTCCAATTTGGGCCAAGCTTTATTACAAACCTCTTAAGGAAACTGGAGGTTCTCTCAAAGAAGCCTCGTGGTTCTGATAGGGAAACATTTCCCCTTGTGGGCGAAACCTAATCACTGCCTCTTTCCGCCTTGTATTTTCTTCCATGGGTAACATGGAACGACATGACATCCGTGCTGAAATTTAAACTTATTCACGGTTCATTTGGCCTTTTTATACACAAATCGAGTTTCCTAGGCATTTAATGTCCATAATTCAAATCTGAACAACAAATACATGCTCCAGTTCACCAAAATGGCTAGAAAAATTATACATGTGTCCTTGGGTGCATGTTTAGGTCCCATGCCAGGAATGGGAATGAATTACAACCGTACCGGTGTCATGGCTTGTCCTCAAACATTTCGAATCTTGGTTTTTAAGTCCCCATAAATCCTAAACTCACCAGAAAGTCATCAAAGGTGGCATGGTCTCACGTCATGGCACATATATGTCGTGGTATAAACATTGTCCAATTTGGGCCAAGCTTTATTACAAACCTCTTACAAAAACTGAGCTTCTCTCAAAGAAGCCTCGTGGTCCCGATAGGGAAACGTGTCCCCCTTATGGGCGAAACGTAACCACTGCCTCTTATTGCCTTGTATTTTCTTCTACAGGCAACTTGGAATGACAGGATATCCATGCTTAAATTTAAACTTATCAGGGTTCATTTGGCCTTTTTATACACTAATTGAGTTTCCTAGGCATTTAATGTCCATAATTCAAATCTGAACTACAAATACATGCTCCAGTTCACCAAAATAGCTAGAAGAATTATACCTGTGTCCTTGGGTGCATGTTTAGGTCCCATGCCAGATATGGGAATGAATTACATCCGTACCAGTGTCATGGCTCATCCTCAAACATTTCGAATCTCGATTTTTAGTCCCCGTAATTCCTAAACTCACTAGAAAGATATCAAAGGTGGCATGGTGTCACGTCATGGCACAGATATGTCATCGTAACAACACTGTCCAATTTGGGCCAAG
The DNA here is from genome assembly GCF_018294505.1 of Triticum aestivum. Lineage (NCBI taxonomy): Eukaryota > Viridiplantae > Streptophyta > Magnoliopsida > Poales > Poaceae > Triticum > Triticum aestivum. The sequence continues at coordinate 252,320,313 of NC_057811.1, forward strand.
CTTTATTACAAACCTCTTAAAAAACTGGAGCTTCTCTCAAAGAAGCCTTGTGGTTCCGATATGGAAACGTGTTCCCCTTATGGGCGAACGTAATCACTGCCTCTTTTCGCCTTGTATTTGCTTCCACGGGCAACATGGAATGACATGATATCCGTGCTGAAATTGAAACTTATTCGGGGTTCGTTTGGCCTTTTTATACACTAATTGAGTTTCCTAGGCATTTAATGTCCATAATTCAAATCTGATCTACAAATACATGCTGCAGTTCACCAAAATGGCTAGAAAAATTATACATGTGTCCTTGGGTGCATGTTTAGGTCCCATGCCAGGAATGGGAAGGAATTACAAACGTACCGATGTCGTGGCTCATCATCAAACATTTTGAATCTTGGTTTTCAAGTCCCCATAAATCCTGAACTCACCAGAAAGTCTTTAAAGGTGACATGGTGTCACGTCATGGCACATATATGTCATGGTAAAAACATTGTCCAATTTGGGCCAAGGTTTATTACAAACCGAGGGAGTCCTGGACTAAGGGGTCCTCGGGCGTCCGGCCTGTTATCAATGGGCCGGACTGATGGGCTGTGAAGACATGAAGGCCGAAGACTATACCCATGTCGGTGGGAAACGACACCTATGGGATTACAAGAATCCCTACTACGGTTGCCGGGGCGCAGGGTTGCAAGAAGAGCATGATTAGTAATCAGCACAAGGATCATTTACCCAGGTTCGGGCCGCGAGGATGCGTAAAACCCTAGTCCTGCTTTGGTGGATGTATTGATTGTTCTGGAGCCCTCCAACTAGCTATGGTGGTTGAGCCGTTCCAGAGAGCTGAATCCTTCTCCAGTATGCCATGGGCCTCCTTTGATAGTCAAAAGGGGCTGCCACAGTGGCACACAGGAGGTGGAAAGGCATACAGTGCTACGAGCTTATCGCTCGTATTACAGGACAAGACGCATTTGGTGCATCGCTTAGGTGTCCCCTTGATTTATTGGGGACGGGAACAAGGCCTGTCCCGTCCGTCACCGCTCCTCCTTGCTTCGACACGCGCCCTGGCCAGCGATGCATGCGGCGCCATGTAGGCAAGCAGGCAGCTGAGGTGGCACAGTGGTAAAGTCTTCACGAAGATCTGCATGCTGCCACACAAGCGCTTGCTAAGTTGGCCTGGAAGCTGCATGTTGCCACGCTGGTGCCTGCCCAGCTGGTTGGGCTGGCAGCTGCATGCGAACGGCGGTGGAGACTTGGCTGGTGCGGGCCTGGAAATGGCCCTGCTGGCGCCCTTGGTGGGCGCCTTGCCGGGTGGCCCGGCAAGGGCATTGCCGTGGCGTGCTTTCGTCCCCGGCAAGGGTCTTGCCGGGGGTCTTGTGGCTCCCCTCGGCAAGGATCTTGCCGAGGATCGTTGTCTTTTAATCCTCATCTGATGTTGAATATTCCTTGTCTTCACAAAGATCTGCATGCCACCATGGAGGTGCCTCCCGAGCCCTGGCCCAACGTGGTTGATGGTGTTGGAGACCGTGGGCTCAAGGGTGGTGCGCTCCGCTGGCGTTGGACGATCCGCCCCGGCAAGGGTCTTGCCGGGGGAACCTGCTTCGTCCCTCTGCTCTTTTGAGGTCTTGGCCTTGGCGTTGCTCTGGCCGCCTTGGGCTTCGGTTTCGCCTCGTTTCACCTCCCCTGCTCTACTTGGTGTGGCCGTGGGCGCGGCTCCGACTGTCCGTGCAGAGGTAAACGGGTACAAAGGTGCGCTCCTTATTTTGTACACTGACAACTCGTGTCCGGATTGGACTCTCCTTGGCGTGGAAGGCAAGCTTGGCGACCAGCCGTGAAGATTCCTTCTTATGTAACCGACTCTATGTAACCCTAGATCCCTCCGGTGTCTATATAAACCAGAGGGCGTAGTCCGGATGGCATATATTCATTACCGTAGTCATACAGGCTAGACTTCTAGGGTTTAGCCATTACGATCTCGTGGTAGATCAACTCTTGTAATACTCATATTCATCAAGATCAATCAAGCAGGAAGTAGGATATTACCTCCATAGAGAGGGCCTGAACCTGGGTAAACTTCGTGTCCCCTATCTCCTATAACCATCGATCCTAGACGTACAGTTCGGGACCCCCTACCCGAGATCCGTCGGTTTTGACACCGACATTGGTGATTTCATTGAGAGTTCCACTGTGCCATCGACGAAAGGTTCGATGGCCGCTTCAATCATCTATAGTGATGCTGTCCAAGGAGAAACCTTCCTCCCCAGACAGATCTTCGTGTTCGGTGGCTTCGTACTGCGGGCCAACTCGCTTGGCCATCTGGAGCAGATCGATAGCTACGCCCTGGCCACCAGGTCAGATTTGGAAGCTTGAACTACATCACGGATATCCGTGGAGACTTGATCTTCAATGGATTTGAGACCGCGGCGATCGCTCCCCCTCGCTCCGATGAACATGACTTAAATCTGTCATCAGACTAGATTTAGGAGATGGTTTCTGTAACTGCCACAGCCTTAGATCCGGAGCAGATCGCACCATCCGAAACCGTAGAATCCGCGGCGTTGGAGCCGCACACGGACTCAGCACCTTGCAAGATCAGCGTCAAAGGAATTCCGGACTCGTCTCCGGCTATAAGTTCCGAACCACGCACGCCCGCGGACACCACGTTGGATCGGTTATCGATCTTCGAGTTCAGCGCCGCAGATATCTTCCAACTCTCGCCCTTCGGCGATGTGCTAAATTCATTAAAAAAACCTGTCCCTGGCAGGGGACTCGGAGCCGGACAAGCAGAGAAGTACGGGCCAAGACTCACAGCCGAACTATGTCCCGTTCGGGCTAGAGGCTGATAATGGAGAATTTCGCTTCCCACCCGCCACCCACTTCATAGCCACTGTCGAGGACTTAACCGACATGGCTGGTTATGGCTCCGAAGACATCGATGGTATAGACGACGATGTCGACAAGGAGCAAGGCCAAAACCCGCCAATCACTGGACGTGGGACGGCCACCCATTCGTATGATGTGTACATGGTCGATACACTTTAAAAAGCTCGCGACGATGACAAAGGAGATCTAGTTGAGAATAAACCTCCTGAGACACAGTCTAAGTACCGGCGTCCTAAACACCGCTCCAATTCACATCACAACAACGCTGGCACCGGAGAAAATAGTACTCCGGACGACGCCGAAAGCAATGAAGACCCTGTTGGAGCAAGATCCGAACAGGAGGAACAGGAAAACGGGCAAGCCAGCCCCGATGAACAGGCCCTTCCCAGCGACAATTTGGAGGACGACAACTACCTTCCGCTCTCCGAAGATGAGGTAAGCCTCGGCGACGAAGACTTCATCGTATCTGAAGAGCCCCTCGAGCAGGAGTGCTTCAAGCGCAGGCTAATAGCTACTGCAAGGAGCCTGAACAAGAAGCAGCAGCAGCTTCAAGCTGACCAAGACCTACTCAACGATAGATGGACCGAAGTCCTGGTCGCTGAAGAATAGGCCTTAGCGGCTTAGCCAAAAGCTACCCGAAGCATAGATTGCTACATCAGTTCGACGACGAGGCGTTGGAGCCCATACCATCATCACACAATGCGGCAGGTCGCCGACAACTCTATCCGGATAAAGAGGCAACTCAAGCCAAACACCAAACCGCCCCACCTCGCCGTAAGGGCAAGAATAACACAACTCATGATTGTCCAGACAACCTGCAGTGGGACTTGGACAGTAGAGCAGGACATGCAAGACCGATTTATGGATCACGAAGGCATGCCTCGACATGCGATGATGGCTACCTATTCGGGCGTCACAAACCTAGCCACGCCCGAGCCCAAAACCGCAAATGGACTCCTTCGGAGTTACGTCGCGGTGTGGCCCAACATAGAGGCGCCGCACACCCGCTTTGCTTCATCGATGAAGTAATGGATCATGAATTCCCCGAAGGATTCAAACCCGTTAATATTGAATCATACGACAGAACAACCGATCCCGCGGTATGGATAGAAGATTTTATCCTCCACATCCATATGGCCCGTGGGGACGACCTCCACGCCATTAAATACCTCCCACTAAAGCTAAAAGGGCCAACTCGGCACTGGTTAAACTGCCTGCCTGAAAATTCCATAGGCAGCTGGGAGGACATGGAAGAGGCCTTCGTCGATAACTTCCGAGGAACATATGTCCGGCCACCGGATGCCGATGACCTAAGTCACATTGTCCAGCATCCGGAGAGTCAACCCGGAAGCTCTGGACTCAGTTCTTAGTCAAAAAGAACCAAATCGTCGACTGTCCGGACGCGGAAGCCCTTACGGCTTTCAGACACAATGTCCGGGACGAATGGCTTGCACGCCACCTCAGCCAAGACGGACCTAAATCCATGACAACCCTCACTGCTCTGATGACCGGCTTTTGCGCGAGAGAAGACAACTGGCTCGCTCGTAGAAGCAACAGCGCCAGCGACCCGGGCACTTCCGAAATCCGAGTCGGCAACGGCAAGCCACGGCGAAGCAAATACAACAGTTGCAATGATAATGAAAGATCACGCGACACATCAGTCAACGCCGGATTCAGCAATCCCAAGCCAGGCCAACAGAAGAAGCCATTCAAGGCGAAACGAGACGAACCATCCAACCTAAACAGGATATTGGACCGACTGTGCCAGATTCACGACCACCCCAATAAACCAGCTAATCATACTAACAGAAACTGCTGGGTCTTTAAACAGGCCGGCAAGCTCAACGCCGAACACAATGGAGGAAGCCGCCAGGCGACAGGGATGACGGAGAGGTTCACCAACGAAATACCGGGGGTCAGAAGCAATTTCTACCCGAGGATCAACTACTCCCGGAGCGAAAATAGCAGTCCGGCTTCCACCGCCCACCTCGTACACCTGCAAAATTTGTGCTGCGCATACATCACTACGCACTCAAAATACCATGGGCATTGGCGGAAGCACACTACGGACAAACCTGCAAGCATCCCCGTAACATTTTTTATCCATTTTCTTTTTATTTCTTCCTTCACTATCCCTTAGAAACAGGTGACGAACAGGACAAACATCTGAAACTGGCTCTATCGGAGTTCGGATCCGTACACTCACCTAAGGGGCTATTTCCATCAAGGAGTCCCCCCGCCGAGGACTGGCGGCGCAGATGTGCGACAGGAGGTCCAAAATAACTTTTTGTAGACCGCACTCTCTATTTTGAGCCTGTACTATGCCTGTTCCTCCGCCCCCGACCCCGAGCATGTCAAATAGCTGGGAGGGCGGCTTTTATATATAATAAGGAATCAATGGCATATCGCTCAGCTCCCAGTAAACAATATCCGAATTAATCATCCGTGTTATTTCGCCATTAAAAACGGCTCCCATGGTTGTTTCACAGATATACCTTGGCATAACCTGCCAAGGGCTTGGTATGGGAACAAATGAGTTGCCAGCAAAAGACCGAACAACTCTACAGCGTACTTCGGCATCGCAAGTTTGGCCTTATATGTATCAGCTCCGAATCATTGTCTTGGGTCAATAGTTGGGTTGCCCGGCTCCTGTGCTTGCTACCATACGTTCCGCTCTATCGGCTAGGGGTAGTAAAGGGAGAACTACTGCGATTCTGCTTCCGGTTCATCTGGTCAAGTACCTCAGTAGAGAAAGCCGAAAACTGACTGTCATGATGCGGCGAGAGCTGGTCAGCCACTTGACGACTTATTGGAATCTTTAGCGATTCTCCGTGTCACACGAGGGATCTTTTTCAGATCAAATATGTAAGGCACCATACGCCGCATATATACCAGTGGCTATGTCCTAGTCCCACCATAAAACTCCTATGGCTAAGTGAAACTATTAATGCCCTATAGTACGATTGCCTGGTTCGCCGCATTATCACCTCCTTCATGGTCCAAGACGTTGGATAAAGAGTGATTAAATGCTTTTCCGAACACCCCCGTACTTCCTACAAAGGGGCTGAAGTCGACGACTCAAAAACTTTCAGATTATATTAAAACGGCCGCACAGGAGGAATTCAAGCTTTCGAGCAAAACATAAAAATAGATTAACTATAAAATTGTCTTTTACAATTCTCATACACCTCACTCGAACATTATGTCTTTCGAGCACTGACCCTCTATCAAGCGGGCGGCCTCTAGGACGTCTTCAAAATAATACTCGGGTTCCGGACGGTCCTTGCCTTTGGGTGGACTCTTCGTCGCAACATCGATGGCCTTCATCTTCCACCAGAATGTCTTGACTCAGGCAAAAGCCATCCGTGCACCCTCAATGCACGTTGACCGCTTCACAACGTCGTAACGCGGCACCGCGTCAACAAGCCTCTGCACCAAACCGAAATAGCTATTCAGAACAGGCTGGGTTGGCCACAACCGGATTTTGACATCCTTCATGGCAGCGCCGGATATCCTATGAAGTTCGGCCCATTGGGACATCTGTTCATTGAGCAACAGAGGGCGCTTTGATGCGCCAAACTACGACCAAAAAAGCTTCTCCGTTGCATACCCATCTCGCGCTTGGTAATACTGCGCCACATCATAAGAACTCTTCGGCAAGTCCAAGAACTCGTCCGGAGGACTCCACACTTGGTTAAGCTGAGTATAGTTTAGGTCACCGAACTTAGTTTGCAGCAGAAAGGGCTTTCCAGCCGAAATCTCCCTCGCCTGCCGAACCTCCTCACGGGCTGCTCTGGATTCCGACCGCGCTTCTCTTGCCTCTTGTAAGGCCTTGTCCAGTTCAGCCGTTAAGGCTTTATTCTCCTTCTCCAGAAATTCACAGTGGCCAGTAGCATTCTCCAGTTCGAGCGTCATCGTGGATATCTTCTCCTCGTCTTGCCGCCGTGCAGCCTGTTTGGCTTTTAACTCAGTCGATGCCTTTTCGGCAGCCGCATCGCTACACTAGGCCTGCTCCTTGGCCCGGGCCAGCTCCGCTCGAAGAACTTCGACGGCGGCAGCACCATTTGTAGCCACGCGTATTCCAGCATACAGATTTTAGCATCATGCTTATACAACAAAAAATGTATGGGGACTGCCCGAAATACATACCTTGCGACTCGTCAAGACGCATATTGATTAACGCAAGGTCATCCCCTGCTACATCAAGCTTCCGCTGCAGCTTGGAAATATCCATAGTCTGGGAAGTAGCTAAGGGGGAAACAGCCTGCGTTCAAGTTCATCAAATCAGTCCTTGAGTAATCCTTTTTGATCCTCTGATTCGCTTCCCAGTGGAAGCCAACCCGAGTCTCAGGGGCTACTACCTATACACAGGTGCCTCTTTGCAAATAAAACATAGCTGAAAATACTATATCACAAACCACGAAGCCTTTTAGCAGGCTCAGGAAGGCTTCATTCAATCCGCTCTTCGCGGACAAAATCTTCTCAACCACTGTACCCATCAAGGTACGCTGTTCCCCCGAGACAGATGCTTTTCGCAACATGTCCCACAATATATCCGGAGCCTCCGGGTCTCCGGAAGCTGCTCTAGGAGCACCATCATCCTTTGAAGGAATCTGTTCACCCGTCTCCAGAATCACCGTCGGCTGCGAGCCAGACAGTCCGGGGCCTTTATTATCAGCCCCAGAATCTCGGACGGTCGGAGATCCACCTTCGGGTATTGCCTCTTTTATCCCCTGCGTAGCTTGTTGATCATGAAGAACCCTCCGCGACGACACTTCAGAGTCATCCGCCTTATTGGGTGAGGAGGTTGGGGGAGGCATCTCGCTCTCCATCATCTCGGGGAGGAGACCTCCCGAAGAAGAGGATTGCCCAGAAACACTCTTTGCTGACCTGTAAAAATGCACGGACACGTTACGTATATTTTCGGTAACGGCAAAGGAGCGGGACGCTATCAAAGTATTCCGGATTCACTTACGGTTTGGCCGAGGGCTTTTCACCTTGTCGGAGCTGTTCAACAGCGTCGCTCTCCAAACCCAAGCCGCCCAACGGTGGCATCTTTCCCCTTTTGGGGGATCGCCCGTCCCAACCTTCGGAGGCGGCCCTTTTCCTCCTACTCGGAGAAGGGATGATGGCTCCTCTTTCACCTCTATCTTCAGGCCTGGAAAGGTCAATTTATTCGGACTCAGTATCCGACTTACTTCCGTAACAAAGGTCATCCCGGGTCTTCTTGCTCTCCTCTTTGCACTCCCTTGCCGGCGCCTGATATGGTGCCGAGGCCAGCATCCTTGTTAGCACAGGAGTAGCTGAGTCTTCGGGAGGGAAGCCAGACACCTAATCCGTTCCACCTTCTTTATCTGGCCCTGAAAAAGGATGATCCTATGAGTATCTTGCCACTTGGTATCTGATTATGAGGTATTTGGCAAACGGGTACTTACCGGGGTATCCGGATGGTTACAGTCTAGGCCGACATCTTCGGTGGTGTCCGGCCATTGCCTTTGTTTCCCGAAGAATAATCTCCATATTCCTTCGTGCGTAATGCCGAAGAAGTGCTGAAGAGTCCGCGGCCCTTCTGGATTCAACTCCCACAGACGGAGAGACCGTCGCTGGCACGGCAGGGTCCGACGAACTAGCATTACTTGAACGACATTGACGATATTGATATTCCTCTCAATGAGGCTTCGGATGCGACTTTGTAGAGTTCGCACCTCGTCCGTTGATCCCCAGTCCAGCCCCTTATTAATCCATGATGCAAGCTGAATTGGGGGGCTGGATCAAAATGCAGGCGCAGCTGCCCACTTGGAGCCACGGGGCTCGGTGATATAGAACCACCCCTATTGTCACAAATCGGAAGATTTGGCGAAGGATCCTTTCAACCAAACATCGCTAACAAGCTTGCTCACCGTAGTACCACCGCACTCAGCTTGCTCCCCCTCTATCACTTGCGGCTTCACATCGAAGGTCTTGAGCCACAAGCCGAAGTGCGGAGGAGTTCGGAGGAAGGCTTCGCACGTGACGATAAACCCCGAGATAAGAATAATAGAGTCCGGGGCCAGATCGTGAAAATCTAGCCCGTAATAGAACATGAGCTCTCGGACGAAGGGGTTAAGTGCAAACCCTAACCCACGGAGGAAGTGGGACATGAACACAACCCTCTCGCCGGATCTGGGGGTGCGAATAACCTGCCCCTCGGCAGAAGCCGATGATGGATTTCTGCGGTCAGATACCTCGCCGCCCGAAGCTTTGCAATATCTCCCTCCGTGACAGAAGAAGCTACCCACCGGCCTTGACGGCTGGATCCGGACATGATTGGGGTTTCTGGCAACTGAAACCCGGGGGTTGGAACTCGGGGGAGTAAGGGTTGAGGAGGAAGCAAGCGTGAAAGAAAAAGACGGGTCTGTACCCCTATATAAAGGCTGCGAATATCAAACGTCTCCTCCTGGGCCTCAAAACTTGCCTATTCCCAAGGAGTTGTACCCAAACGACGGTTGGGTTACCCATGTCCGGGTTGACAAGAATCCCTTAAAAAAGGGGAGACACGATCTCCGCTTGGATAAGACATGCCAATAAAACCACGTCTTGAGACGCGGGACGACGGGCCAGCTAACGGTTCGAAAATAATGGCCGAGCAGGCGTGATGTTATATTACCAAGAAGTTGTCAGCGGATTGAACTCGTGAAATATTATATCCTCTGTAGTTGTGTATACAAGTCCGGATACAATCATTACATCTGAAGACTATCTTGGAGTTCGAAAAGAAGGGAACCCGCCTTGCAATGCCGAAGACAATCTGCGCGCCGAACTCCTCGTCATTGAAGCCAGGTTCAGGGGCTACTGAGGGAGTCCTAGACTAAGGGGTCCTCGGGCGTCCGGCCTGTTATCCATGGGCCGGACTGATGGGCTGTGAAGACATGAAGGCCGAAGACTGTACCCGTGTCCGGATTGGACTCTCCTTGGCGTGGAAGGCAAGCTTGGCGACCAGCCGTGAAGATTCCGTCTTATGTAACCGACTCTATGTAACCCTAGATCTCTCCGGTGTCTATATAAACCGGAGGGCGTAGTCCGGATGGCATATATTCATTACCGTAGTCATACAGGTTAGACTTCAAGGGTTTAGCCATTATGATCTCGTGGTAGATCAACTCTTTTAATACTCATATTCATCAAGATCAATCAAGCAGGAAGTAGGGTATTACCTCCATAGAGAGGGCCCGATCCTAGACGCACAGTTCGGGACCCCCTACCCAAGATCCGCCGGTTTTTACACCGACACAAACCTCTTACAAAAACTGGAGCTTCTCTCAAAGAAGCCTCGTGGTTCTGATAGGGAAACGTGTCCCCTTGTGGGAGAAACGTAATCACTCCCTCTTTTTGCCTTGTATTTTCTTCTACGGGCAACATGGAACGACAAGATATCCTTGCTGAAATTTAAACTTATTCAGGATTCATTCGGCCTTTTTATACACTAATTGAGTTTCCTAGGCATTTAATGTCCATAATTCAAATCTGAACTACAAATACATGCTCCAGTTCACCAAAATGGCTAGAAAAATTATACATGTGTCGTTGGGTGCATGTTTAGGTCCCATGCCAGGAATGGGAATGAATTACAACCGTACCAGTGTCATGGCTCGTCCTCAAACATTTCAAATCTCGGTTTTTATCTCCCCATAAAGCCTAAACTCACCAGAAAGTCATCAAAGGTGGCATGGTGTCACGTCATGGCACATATATGTCGTGGTAAAACATATTCTCCAATTTGGGCCAAGCTTTATCACAAACCTCTTAAAAAACTGGAGCTTCTCTCAAAGAAGCCTTGTGGTTCTGATAGGGAAACGTGTTCCCCTTGTGGGCGAAACGTAATCACTGCCTCTTTTCGCCTTGTATTTTCTTCGACGGGCAACATGGAACGACAGGATATCCGTGCTGAAATTTAAACTTATTGAGGGTTCGTTTGGCCTTTTTATACACTAATTGAGTTTCCTAGGCATTTAATGTCCATAAATCAAATCTGAACTACAAATAAATTCTCCAGTTCACCAAAATGGCTAGAAAAAGATTATACCTGTGTCCTTGGGTGCATGTTTAGGTCTCATGCCAGGAATGGGAACGAATTACAACCGTACCTATGTCCTGGCTCGTCCTCAAACATTTCGAATCTCGGTTTTTAAGTCCCCATAAATCCTTAACTCACCAGAAAGTCATCAAAGGTGGCATAGTGTCACGTCATGGCACATATATGTCGTCCTAAAAACATTGTCCATTTGGGCCAAGCTTTATTACAAACCTCTTAAAAAACTTGAGCTTCTCTCAAATAGGCCTCGTGGTTCCGATAGGGAAACATGTTCCCCTTGTGGGCGAAACGTAATAACTGCCTCTTTTCGCCTTGTATTTTCTTCCACGGGCAACATGGAGCAACAGGATATCCATGCTGAAATTTAAACTTATTGAGGGTTCGTTTGGCCTTTTTATACACTAATTGAGTTTCCTAGGCATTTAATGTCCATAATGCAAATCTGAACTACAAATACATGCTCCAGCTCACCAAAATGGCAAGAAAAATTATACATGTGTCCTTGGGTGCATGTTTAGGTCCCATGCCAGGAATGGGAAGGAATTACAACCGTACCGGTGTCCTCGCTCGTCCTCAAACATTTCGAATCTTGGGTTTTAAGTCTCCATAAATCCTAAACTCACTAGAAAGTCATCAAAGGTGGCATGGTGTCAGGTCATGGCACATATATGTTGTGGTAAAAACATTGTCCAATTTGGGACAAGCTTTATTACAAACCTCTTACAAAAACTGGAGCTTCTCTCAAAGAAGCCTCGTGGTTCCGATAGGGAAACGTGTCCCCCTTTTGGGCGAGACGTAATCACTGCCTCTTTTCACCTTGTATTTTCTTCCACAGGCAACATGGAACGACATGATATCCGTGCTGAAATTTAAACTTATTCATGGTTCGTTTGGCCTTTTTATACACTAATTGAGTTTCCTAGGCATTTAATGTCCATAATTCAAATCTGAACTACAAATACATGCTCTAGTTCACCAAAATGGCTAGAAAAATTATACATGTGTCCTTGGGTGCATGTTCAGGTCCCATGCCACGAATGGGAAGGAATTACAACCGTACCGGAGTTATGGCTTGTCCTCAAACATTTCGAACCTTGGTTTTTAAGTCCCCATAAATCCTAAACTCACTAGAAAGTCATCAAAGGTGGCATGGTGTCAGGTCATGGCACATATATGTCGTGGTAATAACATTGTCCAATTTGGGACAAGCTTTTTTACAAGCCTCTTACAAAAACTGGAGCTTCTCTCAAAGAAGCCTCGTGGTTCCGATAGGGAAATGTGTCCCCCTTGTTGGCGAAACGTAATCACTGCCTCTTTTCGCCTTGTATTTTGTTCTACGGGCAACATGGAACGACATGATATCCTTGCTGAAATTTAAACTTATTCAGGGTTTGTTTGGCCTTTTTACACACTAATTGAGTTTACTAGGCATTTAATGTCCATAATTCAATTCTGAACTACAAATACATGCTCCAGTTCACCAAAATGGCTAGACCAACTATACATGTGTCCTTGGGTGCATGTTTAGGTCCCATGCCAGATAGGGAATGAATTACAACCGTACCAGTGTCATGGCTGGTCCTCAATCATTTCGAATCTCGGTTTTTAAGTCCCCAGAAATCCTAAACTCACCAGAAAGTCATCAAAGGTGGCATGGTGTCACGTCATGGCACATATATGTCATCATAAAAACATTGTCCAATTTGGGACAAGCTTTATTACAAACTTCTTAAAAAACGGGAGCTTCTCCCAAAGAAGCCTTGTGGTTCCGATAGGGAAACGTGTTCCCCTTGTGGGCGAAACGTAATCACTGCCTCTTTTCGCCTTGTATTTTCTTCCACAAGCAACATGGAACAACATGATATCCGTGCTGAAATTTAAACTTATTCAGGGTTTGTTTGGCCTTTTTATACACTAATTGAGTTTCCTAGGCATTTCATGTCCATAATTCAAATCTGATCTACAAATACATGCTCCAGTTCACCAATATGGCTAGAAAAATTATACATGTGTCCTTGGGTGCATGTTTAGGTCCCATGCCAGGAATGGGAAGGAATTACAAACGTACAGATTGCATGGCTCATCCTCAAACATTTCGAATCTTGGTTTTCAAGTCCCCATAAATCCTAAAGTCACTATAAACTCATCAAAGGTGGCATGGTGTCACGTCATGGCACATATATGTCGTGGTAAAAACATTGTCCAATTTGGGCCAAGCTTTATTACAAACCTCTTACCAAAACTTTAGCTTATCTCAAAGAAGCCTCGTGGTTCCGTTAGGGAAACGTGTCCCCCTTGTGGGCGAAACGTAATTACTGCCTCTTTTCACCTTGTATTTTCTTCTACGGGCAACATGGAACGACAGGATATCCGTGCTGAAATTTAAATTTATTCAGGGTTCGTTTGGCCTTTTTATACACTAATTGAGTTTCCTATTCATTTAATGTCCCTAATTCAAATTTGTACTATAAATACATGCTTAAGTTCACCAAAATGGCCAGAAAAAGATTATACATGTGTCCTTGGGTGCATGTTTAGGTCCCATGCCAGGAATGGGAACGAATTACAATCGTACCGGTGTCATGGCTCGTCCTCAAACATTTTGAATCTCGGTTTTTAAGTCCCCATAAATCCTAAACTCACCAGAAAGTCATCAAAGGTGGCATGGTGTCACGTCATGGCACATATGTCGTCGTAAAAACATTGTCCAATTTGGGCCAGGCTTTATTACAAACCACTTAAAAAACTGGAGCTTCTCTCAAAGAAGCCTCGTGGTTCCGATAGGGAAACGTGTTCCCCTTGTGGGCGAAACGTAATCGTTGCCTCTTTTCGCCTTGTATTTTCTTCCACGGGCAACATGGAATAACAGGATATCCGTGCTGAAATTTAAACTTATTCAGGCTTCGTTTGGCCTTTTTATACACTAATTGAGTTTCCTAGGCATTTAATGTCCATAATTCAAATCTGAACTAGAAATACATGCTCCAGTTCAACAAAATGGCTAGAAAAAGATTATACATGTGTCCTTGGGTGCATGTTTTGGTCTCATGCCAGGAATGGGAACGAATTACAACCGTACCAGTGTCCTGGCTCGTCCTCAAACATTTCGAATCTCGGTTTTTAAGTCCCCATAAATCCTAAAGTCACCAGAGAGTCATCAAAGGTGGCATGGTATCACGTCATGGCACATATATGTCGTGGTAAAAAAATTGTCCAATTTGGGCCAAGCTTAATTGCAAACCTCTTACAAAAACTGGAGCTTCTCTCAAAGAAGCCTCGTGGTTCTGATAGGGAAACGTGTTCCCATTGTGGGCGAAACATAATCACTGCCTCTTTTAGCCTTGTATTTTCTTCCACGGGCAACATGGAACCAGAGGATATCCGTGTTGAAATTTAAACTTATTCAGGGTTCGTTTGGCCTTTTTATACACAAATTGAGTTTCCTAGGCATTTAATGTCCATAATTCAAATCTGAACTACAAATACATGCTCCAGTTCACCAAAATGGCTAGAAAATTATAAATTTGTCCTTGGGTGCACGTTTAGGTTCCATGCCAGGAATGGGAATGAATTACAACCGTACCGGTGTCATGGCTCGTCCTCAAACATTTCGAATGTAGGTTTTTAAGTCCTCATAAATCCTAAACTCACCAGAAAGTCATCAAAGGTGGCATGGTGTCACGTCATGGAACATATGTCGTCGTAAAAACAATGTCCAATTTGGGCCAAGCTTTATTACAAACCTCTTAAAAAACGGGAGCTTCTCTCAAAGAAGCCTCGTGGTTCCGATAGGGAAACGTGTTCCCCTTGTGGGCGAAACGTAATCGCTGCCTCTTTTCGCCTTGTATTTTATTCCACGGGCAACATGGAACGACAAGATATCCGTGCTGAAATTTAAACTTATTCAGGCTTCGTTTGGCCTTTTTATACACTAATTGAGTTTCCTATTCATTTAATGTCCCTAATTCAAATTTGTACTATAAATACATGCTGAAGTTCACCAAAATGGCCAGAAAAAGATTATACATGTGTCCTTGGGTGCATGTTTAGTTCTCATGCCAGGAATGGGAACGAATTACAACCGTACCGGTGTCCTGGCTCGTCCTCAAGCATTTCGAATCTCGGTTTTTAAGTCCCCATAAATCTTAAACTCACCAGAGAGTCATCAAAGGTGGCATGGTGTCACGTCATGGCACATATATGTCGTGGTAAAAAAATTGTCCAATTTGGTCCAAGCTTTATTGCAAACCTCTTACAAAAACTGGAGCTTCTCTCAAAGAAGCCTCGTAGTTCTGATAGGGAAACGTGTTCCCGTTGTGGGCGAAACGTAATCACTGCCTCTTTTCGCCTTGTATTTTCTTCCACGGGCAACATGGAACCACAGGATATCCAGGCTGAAATTTAAACTTATTCAGGGTTCGTTTGGCCTTTTTATACACAAATTGAGTTTCCTAGGCATTTGATGTCCATAATTCAAATCTGAACTACAAATACATGCTCCAGTTCACCAAAATGGCTAGAAAAATTATAAATGTGTCCTTGGGTGCATGTTTAGGTCCCATGCCAGGAATGGGAATGAATTACAACCGTACCGGTGTCATGGCTCGTTCTCAAACATTTTGAATCTCGGTTTTTAAGTCCCCATAAATCCTAAACTCACCAGAATGACATCAAAGGTGGCATGGTGTCACGTCATGGCACATATATGTCGTCGTAAAAACATTGTCCAATTTGAGCCAAGCTTTATGACAAACCTCTTACAAAAATTGGAGCTTCTCTCAAAGAAGCCTCGTGGTTCCGATAGGGAAACGTGTTCCCCTTGTGTGCGAAACGTAATCGCTGCCTCTTTTCGCCTTGTATTTTCTTTCACGGGCAACATGGAACGACAGGATATCTGTGCTGAAATTTAAACTTATTCAGGCTTCGTTTGGCCTTTTTATACACTAATTGAGTTTCCTAGGCATTTAATGTCCATAATTTAAATCTGAACTAGAAATACATGCTCCAGTTCAACAAAATGGCTAGAAAAAGATTATACATGTGTACTTGGGTGCATGTTTAGGTGTCATGCTAGGAATGGGAGCGAATTACAACCGTACCGGTGTCCTGGCTCGTCCTCAAACATTTCGAATCTTGGTTTTTAAGTCCCCATAAATCCTAAACTCACCAGAGAGTCATCAGTGGTGGCATGGTGTCACGTCATGGCACATATATGTCGTGGTAAAAAAATTGTCCAATTTGGGCCAAGCTTTATTGCAAACCTCTTACAAAAGCTGGAGCTTCTCTCAAAGAAGCCTCGTGGTTCTGATAGGGAAACGTATTCCCCTTGTGGGCGAATCGTAATCACTGCCTCTTTTCGCCTTGTATTTTCTTCCACGGGAAACATGGAACCAGAGGATATCCGTGCTGAAATTTAAACTTATTTAGGGTTCGTTTGGAATTTTTATACACAAATTGAATTTCCTAGGCATTTAATGTCCATAATTCAAATCTGAACTACAAATACATGCTCCAGTTCACCAAAATGGCTAGAAAAATTATAAATTTGTCCATGGGTGCATGTTTAGGTCCCATTCCAGGAATGTGAATGAATTACAACTGTACCGGTGTCATGGCTCGTCCTCAAACATTTCGAATCTCGGTTTTTAAGTCCCCAGAAATCCTAAACTCACTAGAATGACATCAAAGGTGGCATGGTGTCACGTCATGGCACATATGTCGTCGTAAAATCAATGTCCAATTTGGGCCAAGCTTTATTACAAACCTCTTAAAAAACGGGAGCTTCTCTCGAAGAAGCCTCGTGGTTCCGATAGGGATACGTGTTCCCCTTGTGGGCGAAACGTAATCGCTGCCTCTTTTCGACTTGTATTTTCTTCCACGGGCAACATGGAACGACAGGATATCCGTGCTGAAATTTAAACTTATTCAGGCTTCGTTTGGCCTTTTTATACACTAATTGAGTTTCCTAGGCATTTAATATCCATAATTCAAATCTGAACTAGAAATACATGCTCCAGTTCAACAAAATGGCTAGAAAAAGATTATACATGTGTCCTTGGGTGCATGTTTAGGTCTCATGCCAGGAATGGGAAGGAATTACCACCGTACCGGTGTCCTGGCTCGTCCTCAAACATTTCGTATCTCGGTTTTTAAGTCCCCATAAATCCTAAACTCACCAGAAAGTCATCAAAGGTGGCATGGTGTCACATCATGGCACATATATGTCATGGTAAAAAAATTGTGCAATTTGGGCCAAGCTTTATTACAAACCTCTTACAAAAACTGGAGCTTCTCTCAAAGAAGCCTCGTGGTTCTGATAGGGAAACGTGTTCCCCTTGTGGGCGAAACGTAATCACTGCCTCTTTTCGCCTTGTATTTTCTTTTACGGGCAACATGGAACGACATGATATCCGTGCTGAAATTTAAATTTATTCAGGGTTCGTTTGGCCTTTTTATACACTAATTGAGTTTCCTATTCATTTAATGTCCCTCATTCAAATTTGTACTATAAATACATGCTTAAGTTCACCAAAATGGCCAGAAAAAGATTATACATGTGTCCTTGGGTGCATGTTTAGGTCCCATGCCAGGAATGGGAACGAATTACAACCGTACCGGTGTCATGGCTCGTCCTCAAACATTTTGAATCTCGGTTTTTAAGTCCCCATAAATCCTAAACTCACCAGAAAGTCATCAAAGGTGGCATGGTGTCACGTCATGGCACATATGTCGTCGTAAAAACATTGTCCAATTTGGGCCAAGCTTTACTACAAACCACTTAAAAAACGGGAGCTTCTCTCAAAGAAGCCTCGTGGTTCTGATAGGGAAACGTGTTCCCCTTGTGGGTGAAACGTAATCGTTGCCTCTTTTCGCCTTGTATTTTCTTCCACGGGCAACATGGAATGACAGGATATCCGTGCTGAAATTTAAACTTATTCAGGCTTCGTTTGGCCTTTTTATACACTAATTGAGTTTCCTAGGCATTTCATGTCCATAATTCAAATCTGATCTACAAATACATGCTCCAGTTCACCAATATGGCTAGAAAAATTATACATGTGTCCTTGGGTGCATGTTTAGGTCCCATGCCAGGAATGGGAAGGAATTACAAACGTACAGATTGCATGGCTCATCCTCAAACATTTCGAATCTTGGTTTTCAAGTCCCCATAAATCCTTAAGTCACCAGAGAGTCATCAAAGGTGGCATGGTATCACGTCATGGCACATATATGTCGTGGTAAAAAATTTGTCCAATTTGGGCCAAGCTTAATTGCAAACCACTTACAAAAAGTTGAGCTTCTCTCAAAGAAGCCTCGTGGTCTGATAGGGAAACGTGTTCCCGTTGTGGGCGAAACATAATTACTGCCTCTTTTCGCCTTGTATTTTCTTCCACGGGCAACATGGAACCAGAGGATATCCGTGTTGAAATTTAAACTTATTCAGGGTTCGTTTGGCCTTTTTATACACAAATTGAGTTTCCTAGGCATTTAATGTCCATAATTCAAATCTGAACTACAAATACATGCTCCAGTTCACCAAAATGGCTAGAAAAATTATAAATTTGTCCTTGGGTGCATGTTTAGGTTCCATGCCAGGAATGGGAATGAATTACAACCGTACCGGTGTCATGGCTCGTCCTCAAACATTTCGAATCTCGGTTTTGAAGTCCTCATAAATCCTAAACTCACCAAAAAGTCATCAAAGGTGGCATGGTGTCACGTCATGGCACATATGTCGTCGTAAAAACAATGTCCAATTTGGGCAAAGCTTTATTACAAACCTCTTAAAAAACGGGAGCTTCTCTCAAAGAAGCCTCGTGGTTCCGATAGGGAAACGTGTTCGCCTTGTGGGCGAAACGTAATCGCTGCCTCTTTTCGCCTCGTATTTTCTTCCACGGGCAACATGGAACGACAGAAAAAATTATACACAAATTGTGTTTCCTAGGCATTTAATGTCCGTAATTCAAATCTCAACTACAAATACATGCTCCAGTTCACCAAAATGGCTAGGAAAATTATAAATTTGTCCATGGGTGCATGTTTAGGTTCCATGCCAAGAATGGGAATGAATTACAACCGTACCGGTGTCATGGCTCGTCCTCAAACATTTCGAATCTCGGTTTTTAAGTCCTCATAAATCCTAAACTCACCAGAAAGTCATCAAAGGTGGCATGGTGTCACGTCATGGCACATATGTCGTCGTAAAAACAATGTCCAATTTGGGCCAAGCTTTATTACAAACCTCTTAAAAAACGGGAGCTTCTCTCAAAGAAGCCTCGTGGTTCCGATAGGGAAACGTGTTCCCCTTGTGGGCGAAACGTAATCAGTACCTCTTTTCGCCTTGTATTTTCTTCTACGGGTAACATGGAACGACAGGATATCCATGCTGAAATTTAAACTTATTCAGGCTTCGTTTGGCCTTTTTATACACTAATTGAGTTTCCTAGGCATTTAATGTCCATAATTCAAATCTGAACTAGAAATACATTCTCAAGTTCAACAAAATGGCTAGAAAAAGATTATACATGTGTCCTTGGGTGCATGTTTAGGTCTCATGCCAGGAATGGGAAGGAATTACAACCGTACCGGTGTCCTGGCTCGTCCTCAAACATTTCGTATCTCGGTTTTTAAGTCCCCATAAATCCTAAACTCACCAGAAAGTCATCAAAGGTGGCATGGTGTCACGTCATGGCACATATATGTCATGGTAAAAACATTGTGCAATTTGGGCCAAGCTTTATTACAAACCTCTTACAAAAACAGGAGCTTCTCTCAAAGAAGCCTCGTGGTTCTGATAGGGAAACGTGTTCCCATTGTGGGCGAAACATAATCACTGCCTCTTTTCGCCTTGTATTTTCTTCTACGGGCAACATGGAACGACAGGATATCCGTGCTGAAATTTAAATTTATTCAGGGTTCGTTTGGGCTTTTTATACACTAATTGAGTTTCCTATTCATTTAATGTCCCTAATTCAAATTTGTACTATAAATACATGCTTAAGTTCACCAAAATGGCCAGAAAAAGATTATACATGTGTCCTTGGGTGCATGTTTAGGTCCCATGCCAATAATGGGAACGAATTACAACCGTACCGGTGTCATGGCTCGTCCTCAAACATTTTGAATCTCGGTTTTTAAGTCCCCATAAATCCTAAACTCAGCAGAAAGTCATCAAAGGTGGCATGGTGTCACGTCATGGCACATAGGTCGTCGTAATAACATTGTCCAATTTGGGCCAAGCTTTATTACAAACCACTTAAAAAACGGGAGCTTCTCTCAAAGAAGCCTCGTGGTTCTGATAGGGAAACGTGTTCCCGTTGTGGGCGAAACATAATCACTGCCTCTTTTCGCCTTGTATTTTCTTCGACGGGCAACATGGAACCAGAGGATATCCGTGTTGAAATTTAAACTTATTCAGGGTTCGTTTGGCCTTTTTATACACAAATTGAGTTTCCTAGGCATTTAATGTCCATAATTCAAATCTCAACTACAAATACATGCTCCAGTTCACCAAAATGGCTAGAAAAATTATAAATTTGTCCTTGGGTGCATGTTTAGGTTCCATGCCAGGAATGGGAATGAATTACAACCGTACCGGTGTCATGGCTCGTCCTCAAACATTTCGAATCTCGGTTTTTAAGTCCTCATAAATTCTAAACTCACCAGAAAGTCATCAAAGGTGGCATGGTGTCACGTCATGGCACATATGTCGTCGTAAAAACAATGACCAATTTGGGCAAAGCTTTATTACAAACCTCTTAAAAAATGGGAGCTTCTCTCAAAGAAGCCTCGTGGTTCCGATAGGGAAACGTGTTCCCCTTGTGGGCGAAACGTAATCGCTGCCTCTTTTCGCCTCGTATTTTCTTCCACGGGCAACATGGAACGACAGGATACCCGTGCTGAAATCTAGACTTATTTAGGCTTCGTTTGGCCTTTTTATACACTAATTGAGTTTCCTAGGCATTTAATGTCCATAATTCAAATCTGAACTAGAAATACATGCTCTAGTTCAACAAAATGGCTAGAAAAAGATTATACATGTGCCCTTGGGTGCATGTTTAAGTCTCATGCCAGGAATGGGAAGGAATTACAACAGTACCGGTGTCCTGGCTCGTCCTCAAACATTTCGTGTCTCGGTTTTTAAGTCCCCATAAATCCCAAACTCACCAGAGTGTCATCAAAGGTGGCATGGTGTCACGTCATGGCACATATATGTCGTGGTAAAAAAATTGTCCAATTTGGGCCAAGCTTTATTGCAAACCTCTTACAAAAACTGGAGCTTCTCTCAAAGAAGCCTCGTGGTTCTGATTGGGAAACATGTTCCCCTTGTGGGCGAAACGTAATCACTACCTCTTTCCGCCTTGTATTTTCTTCCACGGGCAACATGGAACCACAGGATATCCGTGCTGAAATTTAAACTTATTCAGGGTTCGTTTGGCCTTTTTATACACAAATTGAGTTTCCTAGGCATTTGATGTCCTGAACTACAAATACATGCTCCAGTTCACCAAAATGGCTAGAAAAGTTATAAATGTGTCCTTGGGTGCATGTTTAGGTCCCATGCCAGGAATGGGAATGAATTACAACCGTACTGGTGTCATGGCTCGTTCTCAAACATTTCGAATCTCGGTTTTTAAGTCCCCATAAATCCTAAACTCACCAGAATGACATCCAAGGTGGCATGGTGTCACGTCATGGCACATATATGTCATCGTAAAAACATTGTCCAATTTGGGCCAAGCTTTATGACAAACCTCTTACAAAAACTGGAGCTTCTCTCAAAGAAGCCTCGTGGTTCCGATAGGGAAACGTGTCCCCCTTGTGGGCGAAACGTCATCACTGCCTCTTTTCGCCTTGTATTTTCTTCTACGGGCAACATGGAACGACAGGATATCCGTGCTGAAATTTAAATTTATTCTGGGTTCATTTGGCCTTTTTATACACTAATTGAGTTTCCTATTCATTTAATGTCCCTAATTCAAATTTGTTCTATAAATACATGCTGAAGTTCACCAAAATGGCCAGAAAAAGATTATACATGTGTCCTTGGGTGCATGTTTAGTTCTCATGCCAGGAATGGGAACGAATTACAACCGTACCGGTGTCCTGGCTCGTCCTCAAACATTTCGAATCTCGGTTTTTAAGTCCCCATAAATCCTAAACTCACCAGAGAGTCATCAAAGGTGGCATGGTGTCACGTCATGGCACATATATGTCGTGGTAAAAAAATTGTCCAATTTGGGCCAAGCTTAATTGCAAACCTCTTACAAAAACTGCAGCTTCTCTCAAAGAAGCCTCGTGGTTCTGATAGGGAAACGTTTTCCCCTTGTGGGCGAAACGTAATCACTGCCTCTTTTTGCCTTGTATTTTCTTCCACGGGCAACATGGAACCAGAGGATATCCGTGCTGAAATTTAAACTTATTCAGGGTTCGTTTGGCCTTTTTATGCACAAATTGAGTTTCCTAGGCATTTAATGTCCATAATTCAAATCTGAACTACAAATACATGCTCCAGTTCACCAAAATGGCTAGAAAAATTATAAATGTGTCCTTGGGTGCATGTTTTGGTTCCATGCCAGGAATGGGAATGAATTACAACCGTACCGGTGTCATGGCTCGTCCTCAAACATTTCGAACCTCGGTTTTTAAGTCCCCATAAATCCTAAACTCACCAGAAAGTCATCAAAGGTGGCATGGTGTCACGTCATGGCACATATGTCGTCGTAAAAACAATGTCCAATTTGGGCCAAGCTTTATTACAAACCTCTTAAAAAACGGGAGCTTCTCTCAAAGAAGCCTCGTGGTTCCGATAGGGAATCGTGTTCCCCTTGTGGGCGAAACGTAATCACTGCCTCTTTTCGCCTTGTATTTTCTTTCACGGGCAACATGGAACGACAGGATATCCGTGCTGAAATTTAAACTTATTCAGGCTTCGTTTGGCCTTTTTATACACTTATTGAGTTTCCTAGGCATTTAATGTCCATAATTCAAATCTGAACTAGAAAAACATGCTCCAGTTCAACAAAATGGCTAGAAAAAGATTATACATGTGTCCTTGGGTGCATTTTTAGGTCTCATGCCAGGAATGGGAACGAATTACAACCGTACCAGTGTCCTGGCTCGTCCTCAAACATTTCGAATCTCGGTTTTTAAGTCCCCATAAATCCTAAACTCACCAGAGAGTCATCAAAGGTGGCATGGTGTCACGTCATGGCACATATATGTCGAGGTAAAAAAATTGTCCAATTTGGGCCAAGCTTTATTGCAAACCTCTTACAAAAACTGGAGCTTCTCTCAAAGAAGCCTCGTGGTTCTGATAGGGAAATGTGTTCCCCTTGTGGGCAAAACGTAATCACTCCCTCTTTTCGCCTTGTATTTTCTTCCACGGGAAACATGGAACCACAGGATATCCGTGCTGAAATTTAAACTTATTCAGGGTTCGTTTGGCCTTTTTATACACAAATTGAGTTTCCTAGGCATTTAATGTCCATAATTCAAATCTGAACTACAAATACATGCTCCAGTTCACCAAAATGGCTAGAAAAATTATAAATGTGTCCTTGGGTGCATGTTTAGGTCCCATGCCAGGAATGGGAATGAATTACAACCGTACCGGTGTCATGGCTCGTCCTCAAACATTTCGAATCTCAGTTTTTAAGTCCCCATAAATCCTAAACTCACCAGAAAGTCATCAAAGGTGGCATGGTGTCACGTCATGGCATATATATGTCGTCGTAAAAACATTGTCCAATTTGGGCCAAGCTTTATTACAAACCTCTTACAAAAACTGGAGCTTCTCTCAAAGAAGCCTCATGGTTCCGATAGGGAAACGTGTCCCCCTTGTGGGCGAAATGTAATCACTGCCTCTTTTCGCCTTGTATTTTCTTCTACGGGCAACATGGAACGACAGGATATTCGTGCTGAAATTTAAATTTATTCAGGGCTCGTTTGGCCTTTTTATACACTAATTGAGTTTCCTATTCATTTAATGTCCCTAATTCAAATTTGTACTATAAATACATGCCTATGTTCACCAAACTGGCCAGAAAAAGATTATACATGTGTCCTTGGGTGCATGTTTAGGTCCCATGCCAGGAATGGGAATGAATTACAACCGTACCGGTGTCATGGCTCGTCCTCAAACATTTCAAATCTAGGTTTTTGAGTCACCAATAAGTCATCAAAGGTGGCATGGTGTCACATCATGGCACATATATGTCGTGGTAAAAACATTGTCCAATTTGGGCCAAGCTTTATTACAAACCTCTTACAAAAACTGGAGCTTCTCTCAAAGAAGCCTCGTGGTTCTGATAGGGAAACGTGTCCCACTTGTGGCCGAAACATAATCACTGCCTTTTTTCTCCTTGTATTTTCTTCCACGGGCAACATGGAACCACAGGATATCCGTGCTGAAATTTGAAATTATTCAGGGTTCGTTTGGCCTTTTTATACACAAATTTAGTTTCCTAGGCATTTAATGTCCATAATTCAAATCTGAACTACAAATACATGCTCTAGTTCACCAAAATGGCTAGAAAAATTGTAAATGTGTCCTTGGGTGCATGTTTAGGTCCCATGCCAGGAATGTGAATGAATTACAACCGTACCGGTGTCATGGCTCGTCCTCAAACATTTCGAATCTCGGTTTTTAAGTCCCCATAAATCCTAAACTCTTTAGAATGACATCAAAGGTGGCATGGTGTCACGTCATGGCACATATATGTTGTCGTAAAAACATTGTCCAATTTGGGCCAAGCTTTATGACAAACCACTTACAAAAATTGGAGCTTCTCTCAAAGAAGCGTCGTGGTTCCGATAGGGAAACGTGTTCCCCTTGTGGGCGAAAGGTAATCACTGGCTCTTTTTACCTTGTATTTTCTTCCACGGGCAACATGGAACCACAGGATATCCGTGCTGAAATTTAAACTTATTCAGGGTTCGTTTGGCCTTTTTATGCACTAATTGAGTTTCCTAGGCATTTAATGTCCATAATTCAAATCTGAACTACAAACACATGCTCCAGTTCACCAAAATGGCTAGAAAAATTATACGTGTATCCTTGGGTGCATGTTTAGGTCCCATGCTAGGAATGGGAATGAATTACAACCGTACCGGTGTCATGGCTCGTCCTCAAACATTTAGAATCTCGGTTTTTGAGTCACCAGTAAGTCATCAAAGGTGGCATGGTGTCACATCATGGCACATATATGTCGTGGTAAAAACATTGTCCAATTTGGGCCAAGCTTTATTACAAACCTCTTACAAAAACTGGAGCTTCTCTCAAAGAAGCCTCATGGTTCTGTTAGGGAAACGTGTCCCACTTGTGGCCAAAACATAATCACTGCCTCTTTTCTCCTTGTCTTTTCTTCCACGGGCAACATGGAACCACAGGATATCCGTGCTGAAATTTAAACTTATTCAGGGTTCGTTTGGCCATTCTATACACCAATGGATTTTCCTAGGCATTTAATGTCCATAATTCAAATCTGAACTACAAATACATGCTCCAGTTCACCAAAATGGCTAGAAAAATTATAAATGTGTCCTTGGTTGCATGTTTAGGTTCCATGCCAGGAATGGGAATGAATTACAACCGTACCGGTGTCATGGCTCGTCCTCAAACATTTCGAATCTCGGTTTTTAAGTCCCCATAAATCCTAAACTCACCAGAAAGTCATCAAAGGTGGCATGGTGTCACGTCATGGCACATATGTCATCGTAAAAACAATGTCCTATTTGGGCCAAGCTTTATTACAAACCTCTTAAAAACGGGAGCTTCTCTCAAAGAAGCCTCGTGGTTCCGATAGGGAAACGTGTTCCCCTTGTGGGTGAAACGTAATCGCTGCCTCTTTTTGCCTTGTATTTTCTTTCACGGGCAACATGGAACGACAGGATATCCGTGCCGAAATTTAAACTTATTCAGGCTTCGTTTGGCCTTTTTATACACTAATTTAGTTTCCTAGGTATTTATTGTCCATAATTCAAATCTGAACTAGAAATACATGCTCCAGTTCAACAAAATGGCTAGAAAAAGATTATACATGTGTCCTTGGGTGCATGTTTAGGTCTCATGCCAGGAATGGGAACGAATTACAACTGTACCGGTGTCCTGGCTCGTCCTCAAACATTTCGAATCTTGGTTTTTAAGTCCCCATAAATCCTAAACTCACTAGAGAGTCATCAAAGGTGGCATGGTGTCACGTCATGACACATATATGTTGTGGTAACAAAATTGTCCAATTTAGGCCAAGCTTTATTGCAAACCTCTTACAAAAACTGGAGCTTCTCTCAAAGAAGCCTCGTTTTTCTGAGAGGGAAACGTGTTCCCCTTGTGGGCGAAACGTAATCACTGCCTCTTTTCGCCTTGTATTTTCTTCCATGGGCGACATGGAACCACAGGATATCCGTGCTGAAATTTAAACTTATTCAGGGTTCGTTTGGCCTTTTTATACACCAATTGAGTTTCCTAGGCATTTAATGTCCATAATTCAAATCTTAACTACAAATACATGCTCTAGTTCACCAAAATGGCTAGAAAAATTATAAATATGTCCTTGGGTGCATGTTTAGGTCCCATGCCAGGAATGGGAATGAATTACAACTATACCGGTGTCATGGCTCGTCCTCAAACATTTCGAATCTCAGTTTTTAAGTCCCCATAAATCCTAAACTCACTAGAATGACATCAAATGTGGCATGGTGTCACGTCATGGCACATATATGTCGTCGTAAAAACATTGTCCAATTTGGGCCAAGCTTTATGACAAACCTCTTACAAAAACTGGAGCTTCTCTCAAAGAAGCCTCACGGTTCCGATAGGGAAACGTGTCCCCCTTGTGGGCGAAACGTAATCAGTACCTCTTTTCGCCTTGTATTTTCTTCTACGGGTAACATGGAACGATAGGATATCCGTGCTGAAATTTAAACTTATTCAGGGTTCGTTTGGCCTTTTTATACACTAATTGAGTTTCCTATTCATTTACTATCCCAAATTCAAATTTGAACTATAAATACGTGCTCCTGTTCACCAAAATGGCTAGAAAAATTATACATGTGTCCTTGGGTGCATGTTTAGGTCCCATGCCAGGAATGGGAATGAATTACAACCGTACCGGTGTCATGGCTCGTCCTCAAACATTTCGAATCTCGGTTTTTAAGTCCCCATAAATCCTAAACTCACCAGAAAGTCATCAAAGGTGGCATGGTGTCACGTCATGGCACATATATGTCGTCGTAAAAACATTGTCCAATTTGGGCCAAGCTTTATTACAAACCTCTTACAAAAACTGGAGCTTCTCTCAAAGAAGCCTCGTGGTTCTGATAGGGAAACGTGTCCCACTTGTGGCCGAAACATAATCACTGCCTTTTTTCTCCTTGTATTTTCTTCCACGGGCAACATGGAACCACAGGATATCCGTGCTGAAATTTGAGATTATTCAGGGTTCGTTTGGCCTTTTTATACACAAATTGAGTTTCCTAGGCATTTAATGTCCATAATCCAAATCTGAACTACAAATACATGCTCTAGTTCACCAAAATGGCTAGAAAAATTATAAATGTGTCCTTGGGTGCATGTTTAGGTCCCATGCCAGGAATGTGAATGAATTACAACCGTACCGGTGTCATGGCTCGTCCTCAAACATTTCGAATCTCGGTTTTTAAGTCCCCATAAATCCTAAACTCTTGAGAATGACATCAAAGGTGGCATGGTGTCACGTCATGGCACATATATGTTGTCATAAAAACATTGTCCAATTTGGGCCAAGCTTTATGACAAACCACTTACAAAAATTGGAGCTTCTCTCAAAGAAGCCTCGTGGTTTCGATAGGGAAACGTGTTCCCCTTGTGGGCGAAAGGTAATCACTGGCTCTTTTTGCCTTGTATTTTCTTCCACGGGCAACATGGAACCACAGGATATCCGTGCTGAAATTTAAACTTATTCAGGGTTCGTTTGGCCTTTTTATGCACTAATTGAGTTTCCTAGGCATTTAATGTCCATAATTCAAATCTGAACTACAAATACATGCTCCAGTTCACCAAAATGGCTAGAAAAATTATACGTGTATCCTTGGGTGCATGTTTAGGTCCCATGCTAGGAATTGGAATGAATTACAACCGTACCGGTGTCATGGCTCGTCCTCAAACATTTAGAATCTCGGTTTTTGAGTCACCAGTAAGTCATCAAAGGTGGCATGGTGTCACATCATGGCACATATATGTCGTGGTAAAAACATTGTCCAATTTGGGCCAAGCTTTATTACAAACCTCTTACAAAAACTGGAGCTTCTCTCAAAGAAGCCTCGTGGTTCTGTTAGGGAAACGTGTCCCACTTGTGGCCAAAACATAATCACTGCCTCTTTTCTCCTTGTATTTTCTTCCACGGGCAACATGGAACCACAGGATATCCGTGCTGAAATTTAAACTTATTCAGGGTTCGTTTGGCCTTTTTATACACCAATTGAGTTTCCTAGGCATTTAATGTCCATAATTCAAATCTGAACTACAAATACATGCTCCAGTTCACCAAAATGGATAGAAAAATTATAAATGTGTCCTTGGGTGCATGTTTAGGTCTCATGCCAGGAATGGGAACGAATTACAACCGTACCGGTGTCCTGGCTCGTCCTCAAACATTTCGAATCTCGGTTTTTAAGTCCCCATAAATCCTAAACTCACTAGAGAGTCATCAAAGGTGGCATGGTGTCACGTCATGACACATATATGTCATAGTAAAAAAATTGTCCAATTTGGGCCAAGCTTTATAGCAAACCTCTTACAAAAACTGGAGCTTCTCTCAAAGAAGCCTCGTGGTTCTGATAGGGAAACGTGTCCCCCTTGTGGGCGAAACGTAATCACTGCCTCTTTTCGCCTTGTATTTTCTTCCACAGGCAACATGGAACCACATGATATCCGTGCTGAAATTTAAATTTATTCAGGGTTCGTTTGGCCTTTTTATACACAAATTGAGTTTCCTAGGCATTTAATGTCCATAATTCAAATCTGAACTACAAATACATGCTCCAGTTCACCAAAATGGCTAGAAAAATTATAAATATGTCCTTGGGTGCATGTTTAGGTACCATGCCAGGAATGGGAATGAATTACAACTGTACCGGTGTCATGGCTCGTCCTCAAACATTTCGAATCTCAGTTTTTAAGTCCCCATAAATCCTAAACTCACTAGAATGACATCAAAGGTGGCATGGTGTCATGTCATGGCACATATATGTCGTCGTAAAAACATTGTCCAATTTGGGCCAAGCTTTATGACAAACCTCTTACAAAACTGGAGCTTCTCTCAAAGAAGCCTCGCGGTTCCGATAGGGAAACGTGTCCCCCTTGTGGGCGAAACGTAATCAGTACCTCTTTTCGCCTTGTATTTTCTTCTACGGGTAACATGGAACGACAGGATATCCGTGCTGAAATTTAAACTTATTCAGGGTTCGTTTGGCCTTTTTATACACTAATTGAGTTTCCTATTCATTTACTATCCCAAATTCAAACTTGAACTATAAATACGTGCTCCTGTTCACCAAAATGGCTAGAAAAATTACATGTGTCCTTGGGTGCATGTTTAGGTCCCATGCCAAGTATGGGAATGAATTACAACCGTACCGGTGTCATGGCTCGTCCTCAAACATTTCGAAGCTCGGTTTTTAAGTCCCCATAAATCCTAAACTCACCAGAAAGTCATCAAAGGTGGCATGGTGTCACGTCATGGCACATATATGTCGTCGTAAAAACATTGTCCAATTTGGGCCAAGCTTTATTACAAACCTCTTACAAAAACTGGAGCTTCTCTCAAAGAAGGCTCGTGGTTCCGATAGGGAAACGTGTCCCACTTGTGGCCGAAACATAATTACTGCCTCTTTTCTCCTTGTATTTTCTTCCACGGGAACATGGAACCACAGGGTATCTGTGCTGAAATTTGAAATTATTCAGGGTTCGTTTGGCCTTTTTATACACAAATTGAGTTTCCTAGGCATTTAATGTCCATAATTCAAATCTGAACTACAAATACATGCTCTAGTTCACCAAAATGGCTAGAAAAATTATAAATGTGTCCTTGGGTGCATGTTTAGGTCCCATGCCAGGAATGTGAATGAATTACAACCGTACCGGTGTCATGGCTTGTCCTCAAACATTTCGAATCTCGGTTTTTAAGTCCCCATAAATCCTAAACTCACCAGAAAGTTATCAAAGGTGGCATGGTGTCACGTCATGGCACATATGTCGTCGTAAAAACAATGTCCAATTTGGGCCAAGCTTTATTACAAACCTCCTAAAAAACGGGAGCTTCTCTCAAAGAAGCCTCGTGGTTCCGATAGGGAAACGTGTTCCCCTTGTGGGCGAAACGTAATCGCTGCCTCTTTTTGCCTTGTATTTTCTTTCACTGGCAACATGGAACGACAGGATATCCGTGCCGAAATTTAAACTTATTCAGGCTTCGTTTGGCCTTTTTATACACTAATTGAGTTTCCTAGGCATTTAATGTCCATAATTCAAATCTGAACTAGA
The DNA here is from genome assembly GCF_018294505.1 of Triticum aestivum. Classification (NCBI taxonomy): domain Eukaryota; kingdom Viridiplantae; phylum Streptophyta; class Magnoliopsida; order Poales; family Poaceae; genus Triticum; species Triticum aestivum. Next base: position 252,350,774 of record NC_057811.1, read on the forward strand.
AATACATGCTCCAGTTCAACAAAATGGCTAGAAAAAGATTATACATGTGTCCTTGGGTGCAGGTTTAGGTCTCATGCCAGGAATGGGAACGAATTACAACCGTACCGGTGTCCTGGCTCGTCCTCAAACATTTCGAATCTCGGTTTTGAAGTCCCCATAAATCCTAAACTCACTAGAGAATCATCAAAGGTGGCATGGTGACACGTCATGACACATATATGTCATGGTAAAAAAATTGTCCAATTTGGGCCAAGCTTTATTGCAAACCTCTTACAAAAACTGGAGCTTCTCTCAAAGAAGCCTCGTGGTTCTGATAGGGAAACGTGTCCCCCTTGTGGGCGAAACGTAATCACTGCCTCTTTTCGCCTTGTATTTTCTTCCACGGGCAACATAGAACCACAGGATATCCGTGCTGAAATTTAAACTTATTCAGAGTTCGTTTGGCCTTTTTATACACAAATTGAGTTTCCTAGGCATTTAATGTCCATAATTCAAATCTGAACTACAAATACATGCTCCAGTTCACCAAAATGGCTAGAAAAATTATAAATATGTCCTTGGGTGCATGTTTAGGTCCCATGCCAGGAATGGGAATGAATTACAACTGTACCGGTGTCATGGCTCGTCCTCAAACATTTCGAATCTCAGTTTTTAAGTCCCCATAAATCCTAAACTCACTAGAATGACATCAAAGGTGGCATGGTGTCATGTCATGGCACATATATGTCGTTGTAAAAACATTGTCCAATTTGGGCCAAGCTTTATGACAAACCTCTTACAAAAACTGGAGCTTCTCTCAAAGAAGCCTCGCGGTTCCGATAGGGAAACGTGTCCCCCTTGTGGGCAAAACGTAATCAGTACCTCTTTTCACCTTGTATTTTCTTCTACGGGTAACATGGAACGACAGGATATCCGTGCTGAAATTTAAACTTATTCAGGGTTCGTTTGGCCTTTTTATACACTAATTGAGTTTCCTATTCATTTACTATCCCAAATTCAAATTTGAACTATAAATACGTGCTCCTGTTCACCAAAATGGCTAGAAAAATTACATGTGTCCTTGGGTGCATGTTTAGGTCCCATGCCAGGAATGGGAATGAATTACAACCGTACCGGTGTCATGGCTCGTCCTCAAACATTTCGAATCTCGGTTTTTAAGTCCCCATAAATCCTAAACTCACCAGAAAGTCATCAAAGGTGGCATGGTGTCACGTCATGGCACATATATGTCGTCGTAAAAACATTGTCCAATTTGGGCCAAGCTTTATTACAAACCTCTTACAAAAACTGGAGCTTCTCTCAAAGAAGCCTCGTGGTTGCGATAGGGAAACGTGTTCCCCTTGTGGGCGAAACGTAATCACTGCCTCTTTTCGCCTTGTATTTTCTTCTACGGGCAACATGGAACGACAGGATATCCGTGCTGAAATTTAAATTTATTCAGGGTTTGTTTGGCCTTTTTATACACTAATTGAGTTTCCTATTCATTTAATATCCCTAATTCAAATTTGTACTATAAATACATGCTTAATTTCACCAAAATGGCTAGAAAAAGATTATACATGTGTCCTTGGGTGCATGTTTAGGTCCCATGCCAGGAATGGGAATGAATTACAACTGTACCGGTGTCATGGCTCGTCCTCAAACATTTCGAATCTTGGTTTTTGAGTCACCAATAAGTCATCAAAGGTGGCATGGTGTCACATCATGGCACATATATGTCGTGGTAAAAACATTGTCCAATTTGGGCCAAGCTTTATTACAAACCTCTTACAAAAACTGGAGCTTCTCTCAAAGAAGGCTCGTGGTTCCGATAGGGAAACGTGTCCCACTTGTGGCCGAAACATAATCACTGCCTCTTTTCTCCTTGTATTTTCTTCCACGGCAACATGGAACCACAGGGTATCTGTGCTGAAATTTGAAATTATTCAGGGTTCGTTTGGCCTTTTTATACACAAATTGAGTTTCCTAGGCATTTAATGTCCATAATTCAAATCTGAACTACAAATACATGCTCTAGTTCACCAAAATGGCTAGAAAAATTATAAATGTGTCCTTGGGTGCATGTTTAGGTCCCATGCCAGGAATGTGAATGAATTACAACCGTACCGGTGTCATGGCTCGTCCTCAAACATTTCGAATCTCGGTTTTTAAGTCCCCATAAATCCTAAACTCACCAGAAAGTTATCAAAGGTGGCATGGTGTCACGTCATGGCACATATGTCGTCGTAAAAACAATGTCCAATTTGGGCCAAGCTTTATTACAAACCTCCTAAAAAACGGGAGCTTCTCTCAAAGAAGCCTCGTGGTTCCGATAGGGAAACGTGTTCCCCTTGTGGGCGAAACGTAATCGCTGCCTCTTTTTGCCTTGTATTTTCTTTCACGGGCAACATGGAACGACGGGATATCCGTGCCGAAATTTAAACTTATTCAGGCTTCGTTTGGCCTTTTTATACACTAATTGAGTTTCCTAGGCATTTAATGTCCATAATTCAAATCTGAACTAGAAATACATGCTCCAGTTCAACAAAATGGCTAGAAAAAGATTATACATGTGTCCTTGGGTGCATGTTTAGGTCTCATGCCAGGAATGGGAACGAATTACAACCGTACCGGTGTCCTGGCTCGTCCTCAAACATTTCGAATCTCGGTTTTTAAGTCCCCATAAATCCTAAACTCACTAGAGAATCATCAAAGGTGGCATGGTGTCACGTCATGACACATATATGTCATGGTAAAAAAATTGTCCAATTTGGGCCAAGCTTTATTGCAAACCTCTTACAAAAACTGGAGCTTCTCTCAAAGAAGCCTCGTGGTTCTGATAGGGAAACGTGTCCCCCTTGTGGGCGAAACGTAATCACTGCCTCTTTTCGCCTTGTATTTTCTTCCACGGGCAACATGGAACCACAGGATATCCGTGCTGAAATTTAAACTTATTCAGGGTTCGTTTGGCCTTTTTATACACAAATTGAGTTTCCTAGGCATTTAATGTCCATAATTCAAATCTGAACTACAAATACATGCTCCAGTTCACCAAAATGGCTAGAAAAATTATAAATATGTCCTTGGGTGCATGTTTAGGTCCCATGCCAGGAATGGGAATGAATTACAACTGTACCGGTGTCATGGCTCGTCCTCAAACATTTCGAATCTCAGTTTTTAAGTCCCCATAAATCCTAAACTCACTAGAATGACATCAAAGGTGGCATGGTGTCATGTCATGGCACATATATGTCGTCGTAAAAACATTGTCCAATTTGGGCCAAGCTTTATGACAAACCTCTTACAAAAACTGGAGCTTCTCTGAAAGAAGCCTCGCGGTTCCGATAGGGAAACGTGTCCCCCTTGTGGGCGAAACGTAATCAGTACCTCTTTTCACCTTGTATTTTCTTCTACGGGTAACATGGAACGACAGGATATCCGTGCTGAAATTTAAACTTATTCAGGGTTCGTTTGGCCTTTTTATACACTAATTGAGTTTCCTATTCATTTACTATCCCAAATTCAAATTTGAACTATAAATACGTGCTCCTGTTCACCAAAATGGCTAGAAAAATTACATGTGTCCTTGGGTGCATGTTTAGGTCCCATGCCAGGAATGGGAATGAATTACAACCGTACCGGTGTCATGGCTCGTACTCAAACATTTTGAATCTCGGTTTTTAAGTCCCCATAAATCCTAAACTCACCAGAAAGTCATCAAAGGTGGCATGGTGTCACGTCATGGCACATATATGTCGTCGTAAAAACATTGTCCAATTTGGGCCAAGCTTTATTACAAACCTCTTACAAAAACTGGAGCTTCTCTCAAAGAAGCCTCGTGGTTGCGATAGGGAAACGTGTTCCCCTTGTGGGCGAAACGTAATCACTGCCTCTTTTCGCCTTGTATTTTCTTCTACGGGCAACATGGAACGACAGGATATCCGTGCTGAAATTTAAATTTATTCAGGGTTTGTTTGGCCTTTTTATACACTAATTGAGTTTCCTATTCATTTAATATCCCTAATTCAAATTTGTACTATAAATACATGCTTAATTTCACCAAAATGGCCAGAAAAACATTATACATGTGACCTTGGGTGCATGTTTAGGTCCCATGCCAGGAATGGGAATGAATTACAACTGTACCGGTGTCATGGCTCGTCCTCAAACATTTCGAATCTTGGTTTTTGAGTCACCAATAAGTCATCAAAGGTGGCATGGTGTCACATCATGGCACATATATGTCGTGGTAAAAACATTGTCCAATTTGGGCCAAGCTTTATTACAAACCTCTTACAAAAACTGGAGCTTCTCTCAAAGAAGGCTCGTGGTTCTGATAGGGAAACGTGTCCCACTTGTGGCCGAAACATAATCACTGCCTCTTTTCTCCTTGTATTTTCTTCCACGGGAACATGGAACCACAGGGTATCTGTGCTGAAATTTGAAATTATTCAGGGTTCGTTTGGCCTTTTCATACACAAATTGAGTTTCCTAGGCATTTAATGTCCATAATTCAAATCTGAACTACAAATACATGCTCTAGTTCACCAAAATGGCTAGAAAAATTATAAATGTGTCCTTGGGTGCATGTTTAGGTCCCATGCCAGGAATATGAATGAATTACAACCGTACCGTTGTCATGGCTCGTCCTCAAACATTTCGAATCTCGGTTTTTAAGTCCCCATAAATCCTTAACTCACCAGAAAGTTATCAAAGGTGGCATGGTGTCACGTCATGGCACATATGTCGTCGTAAAAACAATGTCCAATTTGGGCCAAGCTTTATTACAAACCTCCTAAAAAACGGGAGCTTCTCTCAAAGAAGCCTCGTGGTTCCGATAGGAAAACGTGTTCCCCTTGTGGGCGAAACGTAATCGCTGCCTCTTTTTGCCTTGTATTTTCTTTCACGGGCAACATGGAACGACAGGATATCCGTGCCGAAATTTAAACTTATTCAGGCTTCGTTTGGCCTTTTCATACACTAATTGAGTTTCCTAGGCATTTAATGTCCATAATTCAAATCTGAACTAGAAATACATGCTCCAGTTCAACAAAATGGCTAGAAAAAGATTATACATGTGTCCTTGGGTGCATGTTTAGGTCTCATGCCAGGAATGGGAACGAATTACAACCGTACCGGTGTCCTGGCTCGTCCTCAAACATTTCGAATCTCGGTTTTTAAGTCCCCATAAATCCTAAACTCACTAGAGAATCATCAAAGGTGGCATGGTGTCACGTCATGACACATATATGTCATGGTAAAAATATTGTCCAATTTGGGCCAAGCTTTATTGCAAACCTCTTACAAAAACGGGAGCTTCTCTCAAAGAAGCCTCGTGGTTCTGATAGGGAAACGTGTCCCCCTTGTGGGCGAAACGTAATCACTGCCTCTTTTCGCCTTGTATTTTCTTCCACGGGCAACATGGAACCACAGGATATCCGTGCTGAAATTTAAACTTATTCAGGGTTCGTTTGGCCTTTTTATACACAAATTGAGTTTCCTAGGCATTTAATGTCCATAATTCAAATCTGAACTACAAATACATGCTCCAGTTCACCAAAATGGCTAGAAAAATTATAAATATGTCCTTGGGTGCATGTTTAGGTTCCATGCCAGGAATGGGAATGAATTACAACTGTACCGGTGTCATGGCTCGTCCTCAAACATTTCGAATCTCAGTTTTTAAGTCCCCATAAATCCTAAACTCACTAGAATGACATCAAAGGTGGCATGGTGTCACGTCATGGCACATATATGTCGTCGTAAAAACATTGTCCAATTTGGGCCAAGCTTTATAACAAACCTCTTACAAAAACTGGAGCTTCTCTCAAAGAAGCCTCGCGGTTCCGATAGGGAAACGTGTCCCCCTTGTGGGCGAAACGTAATCAGTACCTCTTTTCGCCTTGTATTTTCTTCTACGGGTAACATGGAACGACAGGATATCCGTGCTGAAATTTAAACTTATTCAGGGTTCGTTTGGCCTTTTTATACACTAATTGAGTTTCCTATTCATTTACTATCCCAAATTCAAATTTGAACTATAAATACGTGCTCCTGTTCACCAAAATGGCTAGAAAAATTACATGTGTCCTTGGGTGCATGTTTAGGTCCCATGCCAGGAATGGGAATGAATTACAACCGTACCGGTGTCATGGCTCGTCCTCAAACATTTCGAATCTCGGTTTTTAAGTCCCCATAAATCCTAAACTCACCAGAAAGTCATCAAAGGTGGCATGGTGTCACGTCATGGCACATATATGTCGTCGTAAAAACATTGTCCAATTTGGGCCAAGCTTTATTACAAACCGCTTACAAAAACTGGAGCTTCTCTCAAAGAAGCCTCGTGGTTGCGATAGGGAAACGTCTTCCCCTTGTGGGCGAAACGTAATCACTGCCTCTTTTCGCCTTGTATTTTCTTCTACGGGCAACATGGAACGACAGGATATCCGTGCTGAAATTTAAATTTATTCAGGGTTTGTTTGGCCTTTTTATACACTAATTGAGTTTCCTATTCATTTAATATCCCTAATTCAAATTTGTACTATAAATACATGCTTAATTTCACCAAAATGGCCAGAAAAACATTATACATGTGACCTTGGGTGCATGTTTAGGTCCCATGCCAGGAATGGGAATGAATTACAACTGTACTGGTGTCATGGCTCGTCCTCAAACATTTCGAATCTTGGTTTTTGAGTCACCAATAAGTCATCAAAGGTGGCATGGTGTCACATCATGGCACATATATGTCGTGGTAAAAACATTGTCCAATTTGGGCCAAGCTTTATTACAAACCTCTTACAAAAACTGGAGCTTCTCTCAAAGAAGGCTCGTGGTTCTGATAGGGAAACGTGTTCCACTTGTGGCCGAAACATAATCACTGCCTCTTTTCTCCTTGTATTTTCTTCCACGGGAACATGGAACCACGGGGTATCTGTGCTGAAATTTGAAATTATTCAGGGTTCGTTTGGCCTTTTTATACACAAATTGAGTTTCCTAGGCATTTAATGTCCATAATTCAAATCTGAACTACAAATACATGCTCTAGTTCACCAAAATGGCTAGAAAAATTATAAATGTGTCCTTGGTTGCATGTTTAGGTCCCATGCCAGGAATATGAATGAATTACAACCGTACCGGTGTCATGGCTCGTCCTCAAACATTTCGAATCTCGGTTTTTAAGTCCCCATAAATCCTAAACTCACCAGAAAGTTATCAAAGGTGGCATGGTGTCACGTCATGGCACATATGTCGTCGTAAAAACAATGTCCAATTTGGGCCAAGCTTTATTACAAACCTCCTAAAAAACGGGAGCTTCTCTCAAAGAAGCCTCGTGGTTCCGATAGGAAAACGTGTTCCCCTTGTGGGCGAAACGTAATCGCTGCCTCTTTTTGCCTTGTATTTTCTTTCACGGGCAACATGGAACGACAGGATATCCGTGCCGAAATTTAAACTTATTCAGGCTTCGTTTGGCCTTTTCATACACTAATTGAGTTTCCTAGGCATTTAATGTCCATAATTCAAATCTGAACTAGAAATACATGCTCCAGTTCAACAAAATGGCTAGAAAAAGATTATACATGTGTCCTTGGGTGCATGTTTAGGTCTCATGCCAGGAATGGGAACGAATTACAACCGTACCGGTGTCCTGGCTCGTCCTCAAACATTTCGAATCTCGGTTTTTAAGTCCCCATAAATCCTAAACTCACTAGAGAATCATCAAAGGTGGCATGGTGTCACGTCATGACACATATATGTCATGGTAAAAATATTGTCCAATTTGGGCCAAGCTTTATTGCAAACCTCTTACAAAAACGGGAGCTTCTCTCAAAGAAGCCTCGTGGTTCTGATAGGGAAACGTGTCCCCCTTGTGGGCGAAACGTAATCACTGCCTCTTTTCGCCTTGTATTTTCTTCCACGGGCAACATGGAACCACAGGATATCCGTGCTGAAATTTAAACTTATTCAGGGTTCGTTTGGCCTTTTTATACACAAATTGAGTTTCCTAGGCATTTAATGTCCATAATTCAAATCTGAACTACAAATACATGCTCTAGTTCACCAAAATGGCTAGAAAAATTATAAATGTGTCCTTGGGTGCATGTTTAGGTCCCATGCCAGGAATATGAATGAATTACAACCGTACCGGTGTCATGGCTCGTCCTCAAACATTTCGAATCTCGGTTTTTAAGTCCCCATAAATCCTAAACTCACCAGAAAGTTATCAAAGGTGGCATGGTGTCACGTCATGGCACATATGTCGTCGTAAAAACAATGTCCAATTTGGGCCAAGCTTTATTACAAACCTCCTAAAAAACGGGAGCTTCTCTCAAAGAAGCCTCGTGGTTCCGATAGGAAAACATGTTCCCCTTGTGGGCGAAACGTAATCGCTGCCTCTTTTTGCCTTGTATTTTCTTTCACGGGCAACATGGAACGACAGGATATCCGTGCCAAAATTTAAACTTATTCAGGCTTCGTTTGGCCTTTTCATACACTAATTGAGTTTCCTAGGCATTTAATGTCCATAATTCAAATCTGAACTAGAAATACATGCTCCAGTTCAACAAAATGGCTAGAAAAAGATTATACATGTGTCCTTGGGTGCATGTTTAGGTCTCATGCCAGGAATGGGAACGAATTACAACCGTACCGGTGTCCTGGCTCGTCCTCAAACATTTCGAATCTCGGTTTTTAAGTCCCCATAAATCCTAAACTCACTAGAGAATCATCAAAGGTGGCATGGTGTCACGTCATGACACATATATGTCATGGTAAAAATATTGTCCAATTTGGGCCAAGCTTTATTGCAAACCTCTTACAAAAACGGGAGCTTCTCTCAAAGAAGCCTCGTGGTTCTGATAGGGAAACGTGTCCCCCTTGTGGGCGAAACGTAATCACTGCCTCTTTTCGCCTTGTATTTTCTTCCACGGGCAACATGGAACCGCAGGATATCCGTGCTGAAATTTAAACTTATTCAGGGTTCGTTTGGCCTTTTTATACACAAATTGAGTTTCCTAGGCATTTAATGTCCATAATTCAAATCTGAACTACAAATACATGCTCCAGTTCACCAAAATGGCTAGAAAAATTATAAATATGTCCTTGGGTGCATGTTTAGGTCCCATGCCAGGAATGGGAATGAATTACAACTGTACCGGTGTCATGGCTCGTCCTCAAACATTTCGAATCTCAGTTTTTAAGTCCCCATAAATCCTAAACTCACTAGAATGACATCAAAGGTGGCATGGTGTCACGTCATGGCACATATATGTCGTCGTAAAAACATTGTCCAATTTGGGCCAAGCTTTATAACAAACCTCTTACAAAAACTGGAGCTTCTCTCAAAGAAGCCTCGCGGTTCCGATAGGGAAACGTGTCCCCCTTGTGGGCGAAACGTAATCAGTACCTCTTTTCGCCTTGTATTTTCTTCTACGGGTAACATGGAACGACAGGATATCCGTGCTGAAATTTAAACTTATTCAGGGTTCGTTTGGCCTTTTTATACACTAATTGAGTTTCCTAGGAATTTAATGTCCACAATTCAAATCTGAACTAAAAATACATGCTCTAGTTCACCAAAATGGCAAGAAAAATTATAAATGTGTCCTTGGGTGCATGTTTAGGTCCCATGCTAGGAATGTGAATGAATTACAACCGTACCGGTGTCATGGCTCGTCCTCAAACATTTCGAATCTCGGTTTTTAAGTCCCCATAAATCCTAAACTCTTGAGAATGACATCAAAGGTGGCATGGTGTCACGTCATGGCACATATATGTTGTCGTAAAAACATTGTCCAATTTGGGCCAAGCTTTATGACAAACCACTTAAAAAATTGGAGCTTCTCTCAAAGAAGCCTCTTGGTTCCGATAGGGAAACGTGTTCCCCTTGTGGGCGAAAGGTAATCACTGGCTCTTTTTTCCTTGTATTTGCTTCCACGGGCAACATGGAACCACAGGATATACGTGCTGAAATTTAAACTTATTCAGGGTTCGTTTGGCCTTTTTATGCACTAATTGAGTTTCCTAGGCATTTAATGTCCATAATTCAAATCTGAACTACAAATACATGCTCCAGTTCACCAAAATGGGTAGAAAAATTATACGTGTATCCTTGGGTGCATGTTTAGGTCCCATGCTAGGAATGGGAATGAATTACAACCGTACCGGTGTCATGGCTCGTCCTCAAACATTTAGAATCTCGGTTTTTGAGTCACCAGTAAGTCATCAAAGGTGGCATGGTGTCACATCATGGCACATATATGTCGTGGTAAAAACATTGTCCAATTTGGGCCAAGCTTTATTACAAACCTCTTACAAAAACTGGAGCTTCTCTCAAAGAAGCCTCGTGGTTCTGATAGGGAAACGTGTCCCACTTGTGGCCAAAACATAATCACTGCCTCTTTTCTCCTTGTATTTTCTTCCACGGGCAACATGGAACCACAGGATATCCGTGCTGAAATTTGAAATTATTCAGGGTTCGTTTGGCCTTTTTATACACAAATTGAGTTTCCTAGGCATTTAATGTCCATAATTCAAATCTGAACTACAAATACATGCTCTAGTTCACCAAAATGGCTAGAAAAATTATAAATGTGTCCTTGGGTGCGTGTTTAGATCCCATGCCAGGAATGTGAATGAATTACAACCGTACCGGTGTCATGGCTCATCCTCAAAGATTTCGAATCTCGGTTTTTAACTCCCCATAAATCCTAAACTCTTGAGAATGACATCAAAGGTGGCATGGTGTCACGTCATGGCACATATATGTTGTCGTAAAAACATTGTCCAATTTGGGCCAAGCTTTATGACAAACCACTTAAAAAATTGGAGCTTCTCTCAAAGAAGCCTCGTGGTTCCGATAGGGAAACGTGTTCCCCTTGTGGGCGAAAGGTAATCACTGGCTCTTTTTGCCTTGTATTTTGTTGCACGGGCAACATGGAACCACAGGATATACGTGCTGAAATTTAAACTTATTCAGGGTTCGTTTGGCCTTTTTATGCACTAATTGAGTTTCCTAGGCATTTAATGTCCATAATTCAAATCTGAACTACAAATACATGCTGCAGTTCACCAAAATGGCTAGAAAAATTATACGTGTATCCTTGGGTGCATGTTTAGGTCCCATGCTAGGAATGGGAATGAATTACAACCGTACCGGTGTCATGGCTCGTCCTCAAACATTTAGAATCTCGGTTTTTGAGTCACCAGTAAGTCATCAAAGGTGGCATGGTGTCACATCATGGCACATATATGTCGTGGTAAAAACATTGTCCAATTTGGGCCAAGCTTTATTACAAACCTCTTACAAAAACTGGAGCTTCTCTCAAAGAAGCCTCGTGGTTCTGATAGGGAAACGTGTCCCACTTGTGGCCAAAACATAATCACTGCCTCTTTTCTCCTTGTATTTTCTTCCACGGGCAACATGGAACCACAGGATATCCGTTCTGAAATTTAAACTTATTCAGGGTTCGTTTGGCCTTTTTATACACCAATTGAGTTTCCTAGGCATTTAATGTCCATAATTCAAATCTGAACTACAAATACATGCTCCAGTTCACCAAAATGGCTAGAAAAATTATAAATGTGTCCTTGGGTGCATGTTAAGGTCCCATGCCAGGAATGGGAATGAATTACAACCATACCAGTGTCATGGCTCGTCCTCAAACGTTTCGAATCTCGGTTTTTAAGTCCCCATAAATCCTAAACTCACCAGAAAGTCATCAAAGGTGGCATGGTGTCACTTCATGGCACATATATGTCGTGGTAAAAACATTGTCCAATTTGGGCCAAGCTTTATTACAAACCTCTTACAAAAACTGGAGCATCTCTCAAAGAAGCCTCGTGGTTCTGATAGGGAAACGTGTCCCACTTGTGGCCGAAACATAATCACTGCCTCTTTTCTCCTTGTATTTTCTTCCATGGGCAACATGGAACCACAGGATATCCGTGCTGAAATTTAAACTTATTCAGGGTTCGTTTGGCCTTTTCATATACAAATTGAGTTTCCTAGGAATTTAATGTCCACAATTCAAATCTGAACTAAAAATACATGCTCTAGTTCACCAAAATGGCAAGAAAAATTATAAATGTGTCCTTGGGTGCATGTTTAGGTCCCATGCTAGGAATGTGAATGAATTACAACCGTACCGGTGTCATGGCTCGTCCTCAAACATTTCGAATCTCGGTTTTTAAGTCCCCATAAATCCTAAACTCTTGAGAATGACATCAAAGGTGGCATGGTGTCACGTCATGGCACATATATGTTGTCGTAAAAACATTGTCCAATTTGGGCCAAGCTTTATGACAAACCACTTAAAAAATTGGAGCTTCTCTCAAAGAAGCCTCTTGGTTCCGATAGGGAAACGTGTTCCCCTTGTGGGCGAAAGGTAATCACTGGCTCTTTTTTCCTTGTATTTGCTTCCACGGGCAACATGGAACCACAGGATATACGTGCTGAAATTTAAACTTATTCAGGGTTCGTTTGGCCTTTTTATGCACTAATTGAGTTTCCTAGGCATTTAATGTCCATAATTCAAATCTGAACTACAAATACATGCTCCAGTTCACCAAAATGGGTAGAAAAATTATACGTGTATCCTTGGGTGCATGTTTAGGTCCCATGCTAGGAATGGGAATGAATTACAACCGTACCGGTGTCATGGCTCGTCCTCAAACATTTAGAATCTCGGTTTTTGAGTCACCAGTAAGTCATCAAAGGTGGCATGGTGTCACATCATGGCACATATATGTCGTGGTAAAAACATTGTCCAATTTGGGCCAAGCTTTATTACAAACCTCTTACAAAAACTGGAGCTTCTCTCAAAGAAGCCTCGTGGTTCTGATAGGGAAACGTGTCCCACTTGTGGCCAAAACATAATCACTGCCTCTTTTCTCCTTGTATTTTCTTCCACGGGCAACATGGAACCACAGGATATCCGTTCTGAAATTTAAACTTATTCAGGGTTCGTTTGGCCTTTTTATACACCAATTGAGTTTCCTAGGCATTTAATGTCCATAATTCAAATCTGAACTACAAATACATGCTCCAGTTCACCAAAATGGCTAGAAAAATTATAAATGTGTCCTTGGGTGCATGTTAAGGTCCCATGCCAGGAATGGGAATGAATTACAACCATACCGGTGTCATGGCTCGTCCTCAAACGTTTCGAATCTCGGTTTTTAAGTCCCCATAAATCCTAAACTCACCAGAAAGTCATCAAAGGTGGCATGGTGTCACTTCATGGCACATATATGTCGTGGTAAAAACATTGTCCAATTTGGGCCAAGCTTTATTACAAACCTCTTACAAAAACTGGAGCATCTCTCAAAGAAGCCTCGTGGTTCTGATAGGGAAACGTGTCCCACTTGTGGCCGAAACATAATCACTGCCTCTTTTCTCCTTGTATTTTCTTCCATGGGCAACATGGAACCACAGGATATCCGTGCTGAAATTTAAACTTATTCAGGGTTCGTTTGGCCTTTTCATATACAAATTGAGTTTCCTAGGAATTTAATGTCCACAATTCAAATCTGAACTACAAATACATGCTCTAGTTCACCAAAATGGCAAGAAAAATTATAAATGTGTCCTTGGGTGCATGTTTAGGTCCCATGCTAGGAATGTGAATGAATTACAACCGTACCGGTGTCATGGCTCGTCCTCAAACATTTCGAATCTCGGTTTTTAAGTCCCCATAAATCCTAAACTCTTGAGAATGACATCAAAGGTGGCATGGTGTCACGTCATGGCACATATATGTTGTCGTAAAAACATTGTCCAATTTGGGCCAAGCTTTATGACAAACCACTTAAAAAATTGGAGCTTCTCTCAAAGAAGCCTCTTGGTTCCGATAGGGAAACGTGTTCCCCTTGTGGGCGAAAGGTAATCACTGGCTCTTTTTTCCTTGTATTTGCTTCCACGGGCAACATGGAACCACAGGATATACGTGCTGAAATTTAAACTTATTCAGGGTTCGTTTGGCCTTTTTATGCACTAATTGAGTTTCCTAGGCATTTAATGTCCATAATTCAAATCTGAACTACAAATACATGCTCCAGTTCACCAAAATGGGTAGAAAAATTATACGTGTATCCTTGGGTGCATGTTTAGGTCCCATGCTAGGAATGGGAATGAATTACAACCGTACCGGTGTCATGGCTCGTCCTCAAACATTTAGAATCTTAGTTTTTGAGTCACCAGTAAGTCATCAAAGGTGGCATGGTGTCACATCATGGCACATATATGTCGTGGTAAAAACATTGTCCAATTTGGGCCAAGCTTTATTACAAACCTCTTACAAAAACTGGAGCTTCTCTCAAAGAAGCCTCGTGGTTCTGATAGGGAAACGTGTCCCACTTGTGGCCAAAACATAATCACTGCCTCTTTTCTCCTTGTATTTTCTTCCACGGGCAACGTGGAACCACAGGATATCCGTGCTGAAATTTAAACTTATTCAGGGTTCGTTTGGCCTTTTTATATACAAATTGAGTTTCCTAGGCATTTAATGTCCACAATTCAAATCTGAACTACAAATACATGCTCTAGTTCACCAAAATGGCAAGAAAAATTATAAATGTGTCCTTGGGTGCATGTTTAGGTCCCATGCCAGGAATGTGAATGAATTACAACCGTACCGGTGTCATGGCTCGTCCTCAAACATTTCGAATCTCGGTTTTTAAGTCCCCATAAATCCTAAACTCTTGAGAATGACATCAAAGGTGGCATGGTGTCACGTCATGGCACATATATGTTGTCGTAAAAACATTGTCCAATTTGGGCCAACCTTTATGACAAACCACTTAAAAAATTGGAGCTTCTCTCAAAGAAGCCTCGTGGTTCCGATAGGGAAACGTGTTCCCCTTGTGGGCGAAAGGTAATCACTGGCTCTTTTTGCCTTGTATTTGCTTCCACGGGCAACATGGAACCACAGGATATACGTGCTGAAATTTAAACTTATTCAGGGTTCGTTTGGCCTTTTTATGCACTAATTGAGTTTCCTAGGCATTTAATGTCCATAATTCAAATCTGAACTACAAATACATGCTCCAATTCACCAAAATGGCTAGAAAAATTATACGTGTATCCTTGGGTGCATGTTTAGGTCCCATGCTAGGAATGGGAATGAATTACAACCGTACCGGTGTCATGGCTCGTCCTCAAACATTTAGAATCTTGGTTTTTCAGTCACCAGTAAGTCATCAAAGGTGGCATGGTGTCACATCATGGCACATATATGTCGTAATAAAAACATTGTCCAATTTGGGCCAAGCTTTATTACAAACCTCTTACAAAAACTTGAGCTTCTCACAAAGAAGCCTCGTGGTTCTGATAGGGAAACATGTCCCACTTGTGGCCAAAACATAATCACTACCTCTTTTCTCCTTGTATTTTCTTCCACGGGCAACGTGGAACCACAGGATATCCGTGCTGAAATTTAAACTTATTCAGGGTTCGTTTGGCCTTTTTATACACCAATTGAGTTTCCTAGGCATTTAATGTCCATAATTCAAATCTGAACTACAAATACATGCTCCAGTTCACCAAAATGGCTAGCAAAATTATAAATGTGTCCTTGGGTGCATGTTAAGGTCCCATGCCAGGAATGGGAATGAATTACAACCATACCGGTGTCATGGCTCGTCCTCAAACGTTTCGAATCTCGGTTTTTAAGTCCCCATAAGTCCTAAACTCACCAGAAAGTCATCAAAGGTGGCATGGTGTCACTTCATGGCACATATATGTCATGGTAAAAACATTGTCCAATTTGGGCCAAGCTTTATTACAAACCTCTTACAAAAACTGGAGCATCTCTCAAAGAAGCCTCGTGGTTCTGATAGGGAAACGTGTCCCACTTGTGGCCGAAACATAATCACTGCCTCTTTTCTCCTTGTATTTTCTTCCACGGGCAACATGGAACCACAGGATATCCGTGCTGAAATTTAAACTTATTCAGGGTTCGTTTGGCCTTTTTATATACAAATTGAGTTTCCTAGGCATTTAATGTCCACCATTCAAATCTGAACTACAAATACATGCTCTAGTTCACCAAAATGGCTAGAAAAATTATAAATGTGTCCTTGGGTGCATGTTTAGGTCCCATGCCAGGAATGTGAATGAATTACAACCGTACCGGTGTCATGGCTCGTCCTCAACCACTTCGAATCTCGGTTTTTAAGTCCCCATAAATCCTAAACTCTTGAGAATGACATCAAAGGTGGCATGGTGTCACGTCATGGCACATATATGTCGTCGTAAAAACATTGTCCAATTTGGGCAAGCTTTATGACAAACCTCTTACAAAAATTGGAGCTTCTCTCAAAGAAGCCTCGTGGTTCCGATAGGGAAACGTGTTCCCCTTGTGGGCGAAAGGTAATCACTGCCTCTTTTCGCCTTGTATTTTCCTCCACGGGCAACATGGAACCAAAGGATATCCGTGCTGAAATTTAAACTTATTCAGGGTTCGTTTGGCCTTTTTATGCACTAATTGAGTTTCCTAGGCATTTAATGTCCATAATTCAAATTTGAACTACAAATACATGCTCCAGTTCACCAAAATGGCTAGAAAAATTATACATGTATCCTTGGGTGCATGTTTAGGTCCCATGCTAGGAATGGGAATGAATTACAACCATACCGGTGTCATGGCTCGTCCTCAAACATTTCTAATCTCGGTTTTTGAGTCACCAGCAAGTCATCAAAGGTGGCATGGTGTCACATCATGGCACATATATGTCGTGGTAAAAACATTGTGGAATTTGGGCCAAGCTTTATTACAGACCTCTTACAAAAACTGGAGCTTCTCTCAAAGAAGCCTCATGGTTCTGATAGGGAAACGTGTCCCACTTGTGGCCAAAACATAATCACTGCCTGTTTTCTCCTTGTATTTTCTTCCACGGGCAACATGGAACCACAGGATATCCGTGCTGGAATTTAAACATATTCAGGGTTCGTTTGGCCTTTTTATACACCAATTGAGTTTCGTAGGCATTTAATGTCCATAATTCAAATCTGAACTACAAATACATGCTCCAGTTCACCAAAATGGCTAGAAAAATTATAAATGTGTCCTTGGGTGCATGTTTAGGTCCCATGCCAGGAATGGGAATGAATTACAACCGTACCGGTGTCATGGCTCGTCCTCAAACTTTTCGACTCTCGGTTTTTAAGTCCCCATAAATCCTAAACTCACCAGAATGACATCAAAGGTGGCATGGTGTCACGTCATGGCACATATATGTTGTCGTAAAAACATTGTCCAATTTGGGCCAAGCTTTATGACAAACCACTTACAAAAATTGGAGCTTCTCTCAAAGAAGCGTCGTGGTTCCGGTAGGGAAACGTGTTCAATTGTGGCATGGTGTCATGTCATGGCACATATATGTCATGGTAAAAACATTGTCGAATTTGGGCCAAGCTTTATTACAAATCTCTTACAAAAACTGGAGCTTCTGTCAAAGAAGCCTCGTGGTTCTAAAAGGGAAACGTGTCCCCCTTGTGGGCGAAACTTTATCACTACCTCTTTTCGCCTTGTATTTTCTTCTACGGGCAACATGGAACGACAGGATATCCGTGCTTAAATTTAAACTTATTTAAGGTTCGTTTGGCCATTTTATACCCTAATTGAGTTTCCTAGGCATTTAATGTCCATATTTCAAATTTGAACTACAAATACATGCTCCAGTTCACCAAAATGGCTAGAAAAAATTATACATGTGTCCTTGGGTGCATGTTTAGGTCTCATGCCAAGAATGAGAATGAATTACAACCGTACCGGTGTCCTGGCGCGTCCTGAAACAATTCGAATCTTGGTTTTTAAGTCCCCATAAATCCTAAACTCACCAGAAAGTCATCAAATGTGGCACGGTGTCACGTCATGGCACATAAATGTCATGGTAAAAACATTGTCCAATTCGGCCCAAGCTTTATTACAAACCTCTTAAAAAAACTAGAGCTTCTCTCAAAGAAGCCTCCTGGTTCCGATAGGGAAACGTGTTCCCCTTGTGGGCGAAACGTAATCACCCACTCTTTTCGCCTTATATTTTCTTCCACGGGAAACATGGAACGACAGGATATCCGTGCTGAAATTTTAACTTATTCAGGGTTCGTTAGGCCTTTTTATACAGAAATTGAGTTTCCTAGGCATTTAATGTCCATAATTCAAATCTGAACTACAAATACATGCTGCAGTTCACCAAAATGGCTAGAAAAATTATGCATGTATCCTTGGGTGCATGTTTAGGTCTCATGCCAGGAATGGGAATGAATTACAACCGTACCGGTGTCATGGCTCATCCTCAAACATTTTGAATCTCGGTTTTTAAGTCCCCATAAATCCTAATCTCACCAGAAAGTCAACAAAGGTGGCATGGTGTCACCTCACGGCACATATATGTCGTCGTAAAACATTGTCCAATTTGGGCCAAGCTTTATTACAAACCTCTTAAAAACTAGAGCTTCTCTCAAAGAAGCCTCATGGTTCCGATAGGGAAACGTGTTCCCCTTGTGGGCGAAACGTAATCACTGCCTCTTTTCGCCTTGTATTTTCTTCCACGGGCAACATGGAACGACATGATATCCGTGTTTAAATTTAAAATTATTCAGGGTTCGTTTGGCCTTTTTATACACTAATTGAGTTTCCTAGGCCTTTAATGTCCATAATTCAAATCTTAACTACAAATACATGCTGCAGTTCACCAAAATGGCTAGAACAAAATTATACATGTGTCCTTGGGCGCATGTTTAGGTCTCATGCCAGGAATGAGAATGAATTACAACCGTACCAGTGTCAAGGCTCATTCTCAAACATTTCTAATCTCCGTTTTTAAGTCCCCATAAATCCTAAACTCACCAGAAAGTCATCAAAGGTGGCATGGTGTCATGTCACGACACATATATGTCGTCGTAAAAACATTGTCCAATTTGGGCAAAGCTTTATTACAAACCTCTTAAAAACTGGAGCTTCTCTCAAACAAGCCTGGTGGTTCCGATAGGGAAACGTGTTCCCCTTGTGGGCGAAACGTAATCACTGCCTCTTTTCGCCTTGTATTTTCTTCCACGGGCAACATGGAACGATAGGATATCCATGCTGAAATTTATACTTATTCAGGGTTCGTTTGGACTTTTTATACAATAATTGACTTTCCTAGGCATTTAAAGTCCATAATTCAAATCTGAACTACAAATACATGCTCCAGTTCACCAAAATGGCTAGAAAAAGATTATACATGTGTCCTTGGGTGCATGTTTAGGTCTCATGCCAGGAATGGGAACGAATTACAACCGTACCGGTGTCATGGCTCGTCGTCAAACATTTAGAATCTCGGTTTTTAAGTCCCCATAAATCCTAAACTCACCAGAAAGTCATCAAAGGTGGCATGGTGTCACCTCATGGCACATATATGTCGTCGTAAAAACATTGTCCAATTTGGGCAAAGCTTTATTACAAATCTCTTAAAAACTGGAGCTTCGCTCAAAGAAGCCTCGTGGTTCTGATAGGGAAACGTGTTCCCCTTGTGGGCGAAACGTAATCACTGCCTCTTTTCGCCTTGTATTTTCTTCCACGGGCAACAAGGAACGACATGATATTCGTGCTGAAATTTAAACTTATTCAGGGTTCGTTTGGCCTTTTTATACTGTAATTGAGTTTCCTAGGCATTTAATGTCCATAATTCAAATCTGAACTACAAATACATGCTCCAGTTCACCAAAATGGCTAGAAAAAGATTATACATGTGTCCTTGGGTGCATGTTTTGGTCTCATGCCAGGAATGGGAACGAATTACAACCGTACCGGTGTCATGGCTCGTCGTCAAACATTTAGAATCTCGGTTTTTAAGTCCCCATAAATCCTAAACTCACCAGAAAGTCATCAAACGTGGCATGGTGTCACCTCATGGCACATATATGTCGTGGTAGAAACATTGTCCAATTTAGGCCAAGCTTTGTTACAAACCTCTTACAAAAAT
Source organism: Triticum aestivum (assembly GCF_018294505.1). Taxonomy (NCBI): domain Eukaryota; kingdom Viridiplantae; phylum Streptophyta; class Magnoliopsida; order Poales; family Poaceae; genus Triticum; species Triticum aestivum. The sequence continues at coordinate 252,370,718 of NC_057811.1, forward strand.
TGGAGCTTCTCTCAAAGAAGCCTTGTGGTTCTGATAGGGAAAGGTGTTCCCCTTGTGGGCAAAACATAATCACTGCACCTTTTCGCCTTGTATTTTCTTCCACGGGCAACATGGAACCACAGGATATCCGTGCTGAAATTTAAACTTATTCAGGGTTTAGTTTGGCGTTTTTATACACTAATTGAGTTTCCTAGGCATTTAATGTCCATAATTCAAATCTGAACTACAAATACATGCTCCAGTTCACCAAAATGGCAAGAAAAATTATACATGTGTCCTTGGGTGCATGTTTAGGTCCCATGCCAGGAATGGGAACGAATTACAACCGTATCGGTGTCATGGCTCGTCCTCAAACATTTCGACTCTCGATTTTTCAGTCCCCATAAATTCTAAACTCACCAGAAACTAATCAGATGTGGCATGGTGTCACGTCATGGCACATATATGTCATGGTAAAAACATTATCCAATTTGGGCCAAGCTTTATTACAAACCTCTTACAAAAACTGGAGCTTCTCTCAAAGAAGCCTCGTGGTTCTGATAGGGAAACGTGTTCCCTTGTGGGCGAAACGTAATCAGTGCCTTTGTTCGCCTTGTATTTTCTTCCACGGGCAACATGGAACGACATGATATCCGTGCTGAAATTTAAACTTATACATGGCTCGTTTGGCCTTTTTATACACTAATTGAGTTTCCTAGGCATTTAATGTCCACAATTCGAATCTGAACTACAAATCCATGCTCCATTTCACCAAATTGGCTAGCAAAATTATACATGTGTCGTTGGGTGCATGTTTAGGTCCCATACCAGGAATGGGAATGAATTACAACCGTGGCGGTGTCATGGCTCATCCTCAAACATTTCGAATCTCGGTTTTTAAGTCCCCATAAATTCTAAACTCACTAGAAAGTCATGAAAGGTGGCATGGTGTCACGTCATGGCACATATATGTCGTGGTAAAAACATTGTCCAACTTGGGCCAAGCTTTATTACAAACCTCCTAAAAAACTAGAGCTTCTATCAAAGAAGCCTCGTGGTCCCGATAGAGAAACGTAATATCTGGATCCTTTCGCCTTGTATGTTCTTCCACATGCAACATGGAACGACAGGATATCCGTGCTGAAATTTAAACTTATTCAGGGTTCGTCTGGCCTTTTTATGCACTAATTGAGTTTCCTAGGCATTTAATGTCCATAATTTAAATCTGAACTACAAATACATGCCCCAGTTCACCAAAATGGCTAGAAAAGGTATACATGTGTCCTTGGGTGCATGTTTAGGTCCCATGCTAGCAATGGGAACCAATTACAGCCGTACCGGTGTCATGGCTCATCCTCAAACATTTTGAATCTTGGTTTTTAAGTCCCCATAAATCATAAACTCACCAGAAAGTCATCAAAGGTGGCAGGGTGTCAAGTCATGGCACATATATGTCATGGTAAAACATTGTCCAATTTGGGCCAAGCTTTATTACAAACCTCTTAAAAAAACTGGAGCTTCTCTAAAAGAAGGCTAGTGGTTGCGATAGGGAAACATAATCACTGCCTCTTTTCGCCTTGTATTTTCTTCCACGGGCAACATGGAACGACATGATATCCGTGTTGAAATTTAAAATTATTCAGGGTTCGTTTGTCCTTTTTATACACTAATTGAGTTTCCTAGGCATTTAATGTCCATAATTCAAATCTTAACTACAAATACATGCTCCAGTTCACCAAAATGGCTAGAACAAAATTATACATGTGTCCTTGGGTGCATGTTTAGGTCTCAGGCCAGGAATGGGAAAGAATTACAACCGTACCGGTGTCATGGATCATCCTCAAACATTTCGAATCTCGGTTTATAAGTCCCCATAAATCCTAAACTCACGAGAAAGTCATCAAAGGTGGCATGGTGTCACATCACGGCACATATATGTCGTCGTAAAACATTGTCCAATTTGGGCCAAGCTTTATTACAAACCTCTTAAAAACTGGAGCTTCTCTCAAAGAAGCCTCGTGGTTCCGATAGGGAAACGTGTTCCCCTTGTGGGCGAAACGTAATCACTGCCTCTTTTCGCCTTGTATTTTCTTCCACGAGCAACATGGAACGACATGATATCCGTGTTGAAATTTAAAATTATTCAGGGTTCGTTTGGCCTTTTTATACACTAATTGAGTTTCCTATGCATTTAATGTCCATAATTCATATCTTAACTACAAATACATGCTCCAGTTCACCAAAATGGCTAGAACAAAATTATACATGTGTCCTTGGGTGCATGTTTAGGTCTCATGCCAGGAATGGGAATGAATTACAACCGTACCGGTGTCATGGCTCATCCTCAAACATTTCGAATCTCGGTTTATAAGTCCCCATAAATCCTAAACTAACCAGAAAGTCATCAAAGGTGGCATGGTGTCACATCATGGCACATATATGTCGTCCAATTTGGGGCAGGCTTTATTACAAACCTCTTACAAAAACTAGAGCTTCTCTCAAAGAAGCCTTGTGGTTCTGATAGGGAAACGTGTTCCCCTTGTGGGCAAAACATAATCACTGCCTCTTTTCGCCTTGTATTTTCTTCCACGGGCAACATTGAAGCACAAGATATCCGTGCTGAAATTTAAACTTATTCTGGGTTTAGTTTGGCCTTTTTATACACTAATTGAGTTTCCTAGGCATTTAATGTCCATAATTCAAATCTGAACTACAAACACATGCTCCAGTTCGCCAAAATGGCAAGAAAAATTATACATGTCTCCTTGGGTGCATGTTTAGGTCCCATGCCAGGAATGGGAACGAATTACCACCGTATCGGTGTCATGGCTCGTCCTCAAACATTTCGAATCTCGGTTTTTAAGTCCCCATAAATTCTAAACTCACCAGAAAGTCATCAAAGGTGGCATGGTGTCACGTCATGGCACATATATGTCGTGGTAAAAACATATTCAAATTTGTACTATAAATACATGCTTAAGTTCACCAAAATGGCCAGAAAAAGAATATACATGTGTCCTTGGGTGCATGTTTAGGTCCCATGCCAGGAATGGGAACGAATTACAACCGTACCGGTGTCATGGCTCGTCCTCAAACATTTAGAATCTCGGTTTTTGAGTCACTAGTAAGTCATCAAAGGTGGCATGGTGTCACATCATGGCACATATATGTCGTGGTAAAAACATTGTCCAATTTGGGCCAAGCTTTATGACAAACCTCTTACAAAAATTGGAGCTTCTCTCAAAGAAGCCTCATGGTTCCGATAGGGAAACGTGTTCCCGTTGTGGGCGAAAGGTAATCACTTCCTCTTTTTTCCTTGTATTTTCTTCCACGGGCAACATGGAACCATAGGATATCCGTGCTGAAATTTAAAATTATTCAGGGTTCGTTTGGCCTTTTTATGCACGAATTGAGTTTCCTAGGCATTTAATGTCCATAATTCAAATCTTAACTACAAATACATGCTCCAGTTCACCAAAATGGCTAGAAAAATTATAAATGTGTCCTTGGGTGCATGTTTAGGTTCGATGCCAGCAATGGGAATGAATTACAACCGTACCGGTGTCATGGCTCGTCCTCAAACGTTTCGAATCTCGGTTTTTAAGTCCCCATAAATCCTAAACTCACCAGAAAGTCATCAAAGGTGGCATGGTGTCACGTCATGGCACATATTTGTCGTGGTAAAAACATTGTCCAATTTGGGCCATGCTTTATTACAAACGTCTTACAAAAACTGGAGCTTCTCTCAAAGAAGCCTCGTGGTTCTGATAGGGAAACGTGTCCCACTTGTTGCCGGAACATAATCACTGCCTCTTTTCTCCTTGTATTTTCTTCCACGGGCAACATGGAACCATAGGATATCCGTGCTGAAATTTAAACTTATTCAGGGTTCGTTTGGCCTTTTTATACACAAATTGAGTTTCCTAGGCATTTAATGTCCATAATTGAAATCTGAACTACAAATACATGCTCTAGTTCACCAAAATGGCTAGCAAAATTATAAATGTGTCCTTGGGTGCATGTTTAGGTTCCATGCCAGGAATGGGAATGAATTAAAACTGTACCGGTGTCATGGCACGTCCTCAAACATTTCGAATCTCGGTTTTTAAGTCCCCATAAATCCTAAACTCTTGAGAATGACATCAAAGGTGGCATGGTGTCACGTCATGGCACATATATGTCGTCGTAAAAACATTGTCCAATTTGGGCAAGCTTTATGACAAACCTCTAAAAAAACTGGAGCTTCTCTCAAAGAAGCCTCGTGGTTCTGATAGGGAAACGTGTCCCACTTGTGGCCAAAACATAATCACTGCCTCTTTTCTCCCTGTATTTTCTTCCACGGGCAACATGGAACCACAGGATATCCGTGCTGGAATTTAAACTTATTCAGGGTTCGTTTGGCCTTTTTATACACCAATTGAGTTTCCTAGGCATTTAATGTCCATAATTCAAATCTAAACTACAAATACATGCTCCAGTTCACCAAAATGGCTAGAAAAATTATAAATGTGTCCTTGGGTGCATGTTTAGGTCCCATGCCAGGAATGGGAATGAATTACAATCGTACCGGTGTCATGGCTCGTCCTCAAACTTTTCGAATCACGGTTTTTAAGTCTCCATAAATCCTAAACTCACCAGAATGACATCAACGATGGAATGGTGTCACGTCATGGCACATATATGTCGTCGTAAAAACATTGTCCAATTTGGGCCAAGCTTTATGACAAACCTCTTACAAAAATTGGAGCTTCTCTCAAAGAAGCCTCGTGGTTCCGATAGGGAAACATGTTCCCGTTGTGGGCGAAAGGTAATCACTTCCTCTTTTTTCCTTGTATTTTCTTCCACGGGCAACATGGAACCATAGGATATCCGTGCTGAAATTTAAAATTATTCAGGGTTCGTTTGGCCTTTTTATGCACGAATTGAGTTTCCTAGGCATTTAATGTCCATAATTCAAATCTTAACTACAAATACATGCTCCAGTTCACCAAAATGGCTAGAACAAAATTATACATGTGTCCTTGGGTGCATGTTTAGGTCCCATGCTAGGAATGGGAATGAATTACAACCATACCGGTGTCATGGCTCGTCCTCAAAATTTCGAATCTCGGTTTTTAAGTCCACATAAATCCTAAAGTCACCAGAAAGTCATCAAATGTGGCATGGTGTCATGTCATGGCACATATATGTCATGGTAAAAGCATTGTCCAATTTGGGCCAAGCTTTATTACAAACCTCTTACAAAAACTGGAGCTTCTCTCAAAGAAGCCTCGTGGTTCTAATAGGGAAACGTGTCCCGCTTGTGGGCGAAACTTTATCACTACCTCTTTTCGCCTTGTATTTTCTTCTACGAGCAACATGGAACGACATGATATCCATGATGAAATTTAAACTTATTCATGGTTCGTTTGGCCTTTTTATACCCTAATTGAGTTTCCTAGGCATTTAATGTCCATATTTCAAATTTGAACTATAAATACATGCTCCATTTCACCAAAATGGCTAGAAAAATTATAAATGTGTCCTTGGGTGCATGTTTAGGTCTCATGCCAGGAATGGGAATGAATTACAACTGTACCGGTGTCCTGGCGCATACTGAAACAATTTGAATCTCGGTTTTTAAGTCCCCATATATCCTAAACTCACCAGAAAGTCATCAAAGGTGGCACGGTGTCACGTCATGGAACATAAATGTCGTGGTAAAAACATTGTCCAATTCGGCCCAAGCTTTGTTAAAAACCTCTTAAAAAAACTAGAGCTTCTCTCAAAGAAGCCTCGTGGTCCGATAGGGAAACGTGTTCCCCTTGTGGGCGAAACTTAATCACCACCTCTTTTTGCCTTATATTTTCTTCCACGGGCAACATGGAACGACAAGATATCCGTGAAGAAATTTTAACTTATTCAGGGTTCGTTTGGCCTTTTTATACACAAATTGAGTTTCCTAGGCATTTAATGTCCATAATTCAAATCTGAACTACAAATACATGCTGCAGTTCACCAAAATGGCTAGAAAAATTATGCATGTGTCCTTGGGTGCATGTTTAGGTCCCATGCCAGGAATGGGAATGAATTACAACCGTACCGGTGTCATGGCTCGTCCTCAAACATTTTGAATCTTGGTTTTTAAGTCTCCATAAATTCTAAACTCACGAGAAAGTCATCAAAGGTGGCATGGTGTCACGTCATGGCACATATATGTCGTGGTAAAAACATTATCCATTTTTTGCCAAGCTTTATTACAAACCTCTTACAAAAACTGGAGCTTCTCTCAAAGAATCCTCGTGGTTCTTATAGGGAAACATGTTCCCCTTGTGGGCGAAACATAATCACTGCCTCTTTTCGCCTTGTATTTTCTTCCACGGGCAACATGGAACGACAGGATATCCGTGCTGAATTTTAAACTTATTTAGGGTTCGTTTGGCGTTTTTATACACTAATTGAGTTTACTAGGCATTTAATGTCCATAATTCAAATCTGAACTACAAATACATGCTCCAGTTCACCAAAATGGCAAAAAAAATACATGTGTCCATGGGTGCATGTTGAGGTCCCATGCCAGGAATGGGAACGAATTACAACCGTACCAGTGTCATGGCTCGTTGTCAAACATTTCGAATCTCGGTTTGTAAGTCCCCATAAAACCTAAACTCACCAGTAAGTCATCAAAGTTGGCATGGTGTCACGTCAAGGCACATATATGTCGTGGTAAAAACATTGTCTAATTTGGGCCAGGCTTTATTACAAACCTCTTAAAATACTGGAGCTTCTACCAAAGAAGCCTCGTGGTTTTGATAGGGAAACGTGTCCCCCTTGTGGGAGAAACGTAACCACTACCTCTTTTCGCCTTGTATTTTCTTCCACGGGCAACATCGAACGACATGATATCCGTGCTGAAATTTAAACTTATTCACGGTTCGTTTGGCCTTTTTATACACTAATTGAGTTTCCTAGGCATTTAATGTCCATAATTCAAATCTGAACTACAAATACATGCTCCAGTTCACCAAAATGGCAAGAAAAATTATACATGTGTCCTTGGGTGCATGTTTAGGTCCCATGCCAGGAATGGGAATGAATTGCAACCGTACCGGTGTCATGGTTCATCCTCAAACATTTCAAATCTCGGTTTTTAAGTCCCCATAAATCCTAAACTCACCAGAAAGTCATCAAAGGTGGCATGGTGTCACGTCACGACACATATATGTCGTCGTAAAAACATTGTCCAATTTGGGCCAAGCTTTATTACAAACCTCTTAGAAACTGGAGCTTCTCTCAAAGAAGCCTCGTGGTTCCGATAGGGAAACGTGTTCCCCTTGTGGGCGAAACGTAATCACTGCCTCTTTTCGCCTTGTATTTTCTTCCACGGGAAACATGGAACGACATGATATCCGTGTTGAAATTTAAAATTATTCCGGGTTTGTTTAGCCTTTTTATACACTAATTGAGTTTCCTAGGCATTTAATGTCCATAATTCAAATCTTAACTACAAATACATGCTCCAGTTCACCAAAATGGCTAGAACAAAATTATACATGTGTCCTTGTGTGCATGTTTAGGTCTCATGCCAGGAATGGGAATGAATTACAACTGTACCGGTGTCATGGCTCATCCTCAAACATTTTGAATCTCGGTTTTTAAGCGCACATAAATCCTAAACTCACCAGAAAGTCATCAAAGGTGGCATGGTGTCACGTCACGACACATATATGTCGTCGTAAAAACATTGTCCAATTTGGGCAAAGCTTTATTACAAACCTCTTAAAAACTGGAGCTTCTCTCAAAGAAGCCTCGTGGTTCCGATAGGGAAACGTGTTCCTCTTGTGGGCGAAACGTAATCACTGCCTCTTTTCGCCTTGTATTTTCTTCCACGGGCAACAAGGAAAGACATGATATCCGTGCTGAAATTTAAACTTATTCAGGGTTCGTTTGGCCTTTTTATACTCTAATTGAGTTTCCTAGGCATTTAATGTCCATAATTCAAATCTGAACTACAAATACATAAAGCCTTGTGGTTCTGATAGGGAAAGGTGTTCCCCTCGTGGGCAAAACATAATCACTGCCTCTTTTCGCCTTGTATTTTCTTCCACGGGCAACATGGAACCACAGGATATCCGTGCTGAAATTTAAACTTATTCAGGGTTTAGTTTGGCCTTTTTATACACTAATTGAGTTTCCTAGGCATTTAATGTCCATAATTCAAATCTGAACTACAAATACATGCTCCAGTTCACCAAAATGGCAAGAAAAATTATACATGTGTCCCTGGGTGCATGTTTAGGTCCCATGCCAGGAATGGGAACGAATTACAACCGTATCGATGTCATGGCTCGTCCTCAAACATTTCGAATCTCGGTTTTTAAGTCCCCATAAATTCTAAACTCACCAGAAAGTAATCAAATGTGGCATGGTGTCACGTCATGGCACATATATGTCATGGTAAAAACATTATCCAATCTGGGCCAAGCTTTATTACAAACCCTCTTACAAAAACTGGAGCTTCTCTCAAAGAAGCCTCGTGGTTCTGATAGGGAAACGTGTTCCCTTGTGGGCGAAATGTAATCACTGCCTTTTTTCGCCTTGTACTTTCTTCCACGGGCAACATGGTATGACATGATATCCGTGCTGAAATTTAAACTTATTCACGGTTCGTTTGACCTTTTTATACACTAATTGAGTTTCCTAGGCATTTAATGTCCATAATTCAAATCTGAACTACAAATACATGCTCCAGTTCACCAAAATGGCAAGAAAAATTATACATGTGTCCTTGGGTGCATGTTTAGGTCCCATGCCAGGAATGGGAACGAATTACAACCGTATCGATGTCATGGCTCGTCCTCAAACATATCGAATCTCGGTTTTTAAGTCCCCATAAATTCTAAACTCACCAGAAAGTAATCAAATGTGGCATGGTGTCACGTCATGGCACATATATGTCATGGTAAAAACATTATCCAATCTGGGCCAAGCTTTCTTACAAACCCTCTTACAAAAACTGGAGCTTCTCTCAAAGAAGCCTCGTGGTTCTGATAGGGAAACGTGTTCCCTTGTGGGCGAAATGTAATCACTGCCTTTTTTCGCCTTGTACTTTCTTCCACGGGCAACATGGTATGACATGATATCCGTGCTGAAATTTAAACTTATTCACGGTTCGTTTGACCTTTTTATACACTAATTGAGTTTCCTAGGCATTTAATGTCCATAATTCGAATCTAAACTACAAATACATGCTCCAGTTCACCAGAATGGCAAGAAAAATTATACACGTGTCCTTGGGTGCATGTTTAGGTCCCATGCCAGGAATGGGAATGAATTACAACCGTGTCATGGCTCGTCCTCAAACATTTCGAATCTCGGTTTTTAAAGTCCCCATCAATTTTAAACTCACTAGAAAGTCATGAAAGGTGGCATGGTGTCACGTCATGGCACATATATGTCGTGGTAAAAACATTGTCCAACTTGGGCCAAGCTTTATTACAAACCTCTTAAAAAACTGGAGCTTCTCTCAAAGAAGCCTCCAGGTCCCGATAGAGAAACATAATGACTGGCTCCTTTCGCCTTGTATTTTCTTCCACATGCAACATGGAACGACAGGATATCCGTGCTGAAATTTAAACTTATTCAGGGTTCATTTGGCCTTTTTATACACTAATCGAGTTTCCTAGGCATTTAATGACCACAATTCAAATCTGAACTAGAAATCCATGGTCCAGTTCACCAAAATGGCTAGCAAAATTATACATGTGTCGTTGGGTGCATGTTTAGGTCTCATGCCAAGAATGGGAATGAATTACAACCTTAGCGGTGTCATGGCTCGTCCTCAAATAGTTTGAATCTCGGTTTTTAAGTCCCCATAAATTCTAAACTCACTAGAAAGTCATGAAAGGTGGCATGCTGTCACGTCATGGCACATATATGTCGTGGTAAAAACATTGTCCAACTTGGGCCATGCTTTATTACAAACCTCTTAAAAAACTAGAGCTTCTATCAAAGAAGCCTCGTGGTCCCCATAGAGAAACGTAATAACTGGCTCCTTTCGCCTTTTATTTTGTTCCACATGCAACATGGAACGACAGGATATCCGTGCTGAAATTTAAACTTATTCAGGGTTCGTTTCGCCTTTTTATACACTAATTGAGTTTCCTAGGCATTTAATGTCCATAATTCAAATCTGAACTACAAATACATGCCCCAGTTCACGAAAATGGCTAGAAAAATTATACATGTGTCCTTTGGTGCATGTTTAGGTCCCATGCTAGGAATGGGAACCAATTACAGCCGTACCGGTGTCATGGCTCATCCTCAAACATTTCGAATCTTGGTTTTAAGTCCCCATAAATCCTAAACTCACCAGAAAGTCATCAAAGGTGGCTGGGTGTCAAGTCATGGCACATATATGTCATGGTAAAAACATTGTCCAATTTGGGCCAAGCTTTATTACAAACCTCTTAAAAAACTGGAGCTTCTCTCAAAGAAGGCTCGTGGTTGCCATAGGGATAAGTGTTCCCCTTGTGGGCGAAACATAATCACTGCCTCTTTTCGCCTTGTATTTTCTTCCACGGGCAACTTGGAACGACATGATATCCGTGTTGAAATTTAAAATTATTCAGGGTTCGTTTGTCCTTTTTATACACTAATTGAGTTTCCTAGGCATTTAATGTCCATAATTCAAATCTTAACTACAAATACATGCTCGAGTTCACCAAAATGGCTAGAACAAAATTATACATGTGCCCTTGGGTGCATGTTTAGGTCTCATGCCAGGAATGGGAATGAATTACAACCGTACCGGTGTCATGGCTCATCCTCAAACATTTTGAATCTCGGTTTATAAGTCCCCATAAATCCTAAGCTCACCAGAAAGTCATCAAAGGTGGCAAGGTGTCACATCACGGCACATATATGTCATCCTAAAACATTGTCCAATTTGGGCAAAGCTTTATTACAAACCTCTTAAAAACTGCAGCTTCTCTCAAAGAAGCCTCGTGGTTCCGATAGGGAAACGTGTTCCCCTTGTGGGCGAAACGTAATCACTGCCTCTTTTTGCCTTGTATTTTCTTCCACGGGCAACATGGAACGACATGATATCCGTGTTGAAATTTAAAATTATTCAGGGTTCGTTTGGCCTTTTTATACACTAATTGAGTTTCCTAGGCATTTAATGTCCATAATTCAAATCTTAACTACAAATAGATGCTCCAGTTCACCAAAATGGCTAGAACAAAATTATACATGTGTCCTTGGGTGCATGTTTAGGTCTCATGCCAGGAATGGGAATGAATTACAACCGTATCGGTGTCATGGCTCATTCTCAAACATTTCGAATCTCGGTTTTTATGTCCCCATAAATCCTAAACTCACCAGAAAGTCATCAAAGGTGGCAATGTGTCACGTCACGACACATATATGTCATCGTCAAAACATTGTCCAATTTGGGCAAAGCTTTATAACAAACCTCTTAAAAACTGGAGCTTCTCTCAAAGAAGCCTCGTGGTTCCGATAGGGAAACATATTCCCCTTGTGGGCGAAACGTAATCACTACCTCTTTTCGCCTTGTATTTTCTTCCACGAGCAACATGGAACGATAGGATATCCATGCTGAAATTTAAACTTATTTAGGGTTTGTTTGGCCTTTTTATACACTAATTGAGTTTCCTAGGCATTTAATGCCCATAATTCAAATCTGAACTACATATACATGCTCAAGTTCACCAAAATGGCTATAAAAAGATTATACCTGTGTCCTTGGGTGCATGTTTAGGTCTCACGCCAGGAATGGGAACGAATTACAACCGTACCGCTGACATGGCTCGTCGTCAAACATTTAGAATCTAGGTTTTTAAGTCCCCATAAATCCTAAACTCACCAGAAAGTCATCAAAGGTGGCCTGGTGTCACGTCATGGCACATATATGTCGTGGTAGAAACACTGTCCAATTTAGGCCAAGCTTTATTACAATCCTCTTACAAAAATTGGAGCTTCTCTCAAGGAAGCCTTGTGGTTCTGATAGGGAAAGGTGTTCCCCTTGTGGGCAGAACATAATCACTGCCTCTTTTCGCCTTGTATTTTCTTCCACGGGCAACATGGAACCACATGATATCCGTGCTGAAATTTAAACTTATTTAGGGTTTAGTTTGGCCTTTAACACACTAGACATTTAATGTCCATAATTCAAATCTGAACTACAATACATGCTCCAGTTCACCAAAATGGCAAGAAAAATTATACATGTGTCCTTGGGTGCATGTTTAGGTCCCATGCCAGGAATGGGAACGAATTACAACTGTATCGGTGTCATGGCTCGTCCTCAAACATTTCAAATCTCGGTTTTTAAGTCCCCATAAATTCTAAACTCACCAGAAAGTAATCAAATGTGGCATGGTGTCACGTCATGGCACATATATGTCATGGTAAAAACATTATCCAATCTGGGCCAAGCTTTATTACAAACCTCTTACAAAAACTAGAGCTTCTCTCAAAGAAGCCTCATGGTTCTGATAGGGAAACGTGTTCCCTTGTGGGCGAAACGTAATCACTGCCTTTTTTCGCCTTGTATTTTCTTCCACGGGCAACATGGAACAACATGATATCCGTGCTGAAATTTAAACTTATTCATGGTTCGTTTGGCCTTTTTATACACTAATTGAGTTTCCTAGGCATTTAATGTCCATAATTCGAATCTAAACTACAAATACATGCTCCAGTTCACCAGAATGGCAAGAAATATTATACACGTGTCCTTGGGTGCATGTTTAGGTCCCATGCCAGGAATGGGAATGAATTACAACCGTAGCGGTGACATGGCTCGTCCTCAAACATTTCGAATCTCGGTTTTTAAGTCCCCATAAATTCTAAACTCACTAGAAAGTCATGAAAGGTGGGATGGTGTCACGTCATGGCACATATATGTCGTGGTAAAGACATTGTCCAACTTGGGCCAAGCTTTATTACAAACCTCTTAAGAAACTGGAGCTTCTCCCAAAGATGCCTCGTGGTCCCGATAGAGAAACATAATCACGGGCTCCTTTCGCCTTGTATTTTCTTCCACATGCAACATGGAACGATAGGATATCCGTGCTGAAATTTAAACTTATTCAGGGTTCGTTTGGCCTTTTTATACACTAATCGAGTTTCCTAGGAATTTAATGACCAAAATTCAAATCTGAACTATAAATCCATGCTCCAGTTCACCAAAATGGCTAGCAAAATTATACATGTGTCGTTGGGTGCATGTTTAGGTCCCATGCCAGGAATGGGAATGAATTACAACTGTAGCGGTGGCATGGCTCGTCCTCAAACATTTCGAATCTCGGTTTTTAAGTCCCCATAAATTCTAAACTCACTAGAAAGTCATGAAAGGTGGCATGGTGTCATGTCATGGCACATATATGTCGTGGTAAAAACATTGTCCAACTTGGGCCAAGCTTTATTACAAACCTCTTAAAAAACTAGAGCTTCTATCAAAGAAGCCTCGTGGTCCCGATAGAGAAACGTAATAACTGGCTCCTTTCGCCTTGTATTTTCTTCCACATGCAACATGGAACGACAGGATATCTGTGCTGAAATTTAAACTTATTCAGGGTTCGTTTGGCCTTTTTATACACTAATTGAGTTTCCTAGGAATTTAATGTCAATAATTCAAACCTGAACTACAAATACATGCCCCAGTTCACCA